>NW_017306720.1:548812-610840 GCF_000935625.1 Nanorana parkeri | reverse complement strand
TTACCCCCCCCCCCCCCTCTCATTATGGCCATGGCAGGTATACTGGGCCGCAATTGCAGAGATCTTGCCTCAAAGGTTCCTAAATGAAGAAACTATTTCTTAGCTCTCTGACATCAAGCAAAAACTAAAATGTGAGCTTCAGATGACCTTTCTATTTAAATTTAGGTCGGTAGGAAAGGCTACAGAACAAAAGTAGTGTTGTACATGTCAATATGCTGCAGTGATAGTGGATGGCGCCACTTCCAAGTAGTAAAGTGTATCACCAGCACAACAAAGTAAAATCTTCAACGAGTGGTCATTTTATTGATGTACACACATCTCGTCATAAAGCAACGTTTTCGGGGCCGCTCAGGGTCCCTTCACCTGTCATGCCCGATAAGGGGACCCTGAGTGACCCCGAAATGTTGCTTTATGACGAGATGTGTGTACATGAATAAAGTGACCACTCGTTGAAGATTTTACTTTGGTGTGCTAGTGATATATTTTACTTCATGAGAAGTATGTGACACATTGATGTAAATGGCAAAATTGTGCGCAAAACGTGCTCTACAACGCACAAAACCAATTACAATGTGTGTTTCCAAGCATTTCCTATTGGCTCTATGAGCACAAAATGTTGCGACAGGCGTTTTGCTTATTGCGACAAAATGCGCAGGTGTAAACAGGGGCCATAAGAATGAATGGAATTTTTGGGGGGAAGCTTTTTGTCGCGCTGATTCAGCTGCAACAATTCGCTCAGTGTGAACCAGGCCTTAAAAAAAAACTAACAACAATAGAGAAAAAAGAAACTGCATTATTTATTCTATCAGATTAAAACATTTAAAAAATGAAGAAAATCACCTTATTATACACTGTAACTTTATAAGAGCCTCAGTAAAAATGGAATGAATAAAAAATTGGTAAATTAAAACTGGATTCAATACCCTGAAGATTTAGGTTTTCACCTTGTTGCCTCCTCTCAGATGTACTTTGTTCTTTAAATCCCAGTGTTTTATCTCGCCTGACACTTATTAACGGCACACCAGGGATACGTCTATGAGTCTATATGTCCCTATATGACACTGCTTAAATATAATTTGCAATATATTCTCCATCTCCTATTTTTACAACAGGGACATTTTCTATTTAGGCTTTAAAAGTGAGCTCTAAAACAAAATTCCACCCCCTCCTGAGGTGGCTATAAGAGTTATTTGTGTGATGGAGACCTTTACTTTTAATGGGGACCTTTCTTTTACTAGGTTGGGGTCCCCTGAAGCAGATAAGATGCCCAAAGGATCATATTGTACAACTCTGACATCTACAAATCCAGATATAAGGACTTTAAAGGATGGTTTACATATATTCATACCCCTTTTACTGTGAACAAGAACACAATGCAGTTCTTGGACCTTGCTTTAATATTTATGGAATTTAATCATGTTACACAAATAAAAACAGATTAATCCTGTTTGATTTCTTCTCATGCAAAAATATATACAGTACAAGAACATTTATTATAAGACCAAATACATAAGAGCTAGTAGTCAGTGTTTGTAGCATTCAGAAATATACACAGCTCTAATGGATAAAGTGAATAGTGTAAGACTGCAGTACCCTTACATAATGCAGAGTGTGGAAATAGAACAGGATAATGCAGAGCATGTAACGCCCCCGCTTCTGCAATGAGACACGGTAGGCTGGAGCACACTAGTAATGAGCTGCTGAGTCAGCTGCTCCCCACAGCTGGGTACCAGGACCAGGGCTCTCTGCATCTTCTGCCTGTACTGCATTACATCTAGCCAGGCTGCAAACACAACACAACAAATGCTGGTTTATAGACATTTACAAGGAAATGTCCTGAGACTGCATATATCCTACAGGCCCTGATCAGCATAAGGTTGATAGTTCTGGTGAACACAAACTGTGTTATTGAAAAGCCCTTTTACTTTTTGAAGAAACGTGTGCATGCATTACCCAGAAAGCATCGCCTCACTAATTGCACTTCAGTTATGTTATTTCAGTGTGACTTCAACTAACAGATCCATGCTGAAATTCACAAAGATGTCAAAACAGTTCAGCCAAGGTTCTGGTACAGTAAAGGGTGTATGAAGCAATCAAAAACACATGGGACTTCACTATTACCAAGTTCATGCAACCTGCTTAAAGAGACCCTGCCGCTATAAGTTCCCAAGTAAAGCTTTACCTGTAAAAGAGGAATATGAATGCTTACCTCTCCTGCCACCCATGCCACAGAACACAGCTCCATTCATGAAAAATCATCCCCCAAAACTCAGCTCGGAAACGGCACTTCCTGAAAGGGTCTATTTCATTGGTGCCCAACGGCTCCCACCTGGTTACTCCAGCTGACTTCACACCATTTCAGGAGACAGTAGTGTCTTGGAGGTCAAAAGGAGAAAGCAATAAGAAGTGTGGGGGGCCAAGGAGATGCCCCCAGAAGTGTTTTTTTTTTCAAAGGACATTAGGGGGTGATTTTTTTATTAACAAAGTGGTGCTCAGCTTTACAGGTGGCAGGAGAATAGTATATACACTCTTCTTTTACATGTATAGCTTTGCTTGTAGACTTACAGACAGTGTCACTTCACTGTAGACTTAGCAACAGTGTCACTTCAAAGATGAGTTACATAGTGGTTTACTGTAGATAGATGCCACCAGCACACCAGAATAATTTCAAATCCAAAACGTTAATTTACTGAAACGTCATGTCACCAGAACAAGCTCTTTCGGGGGCCACGCAGGGTCCCCTTCACCAGGCTCGGCACATAGTGGTTTACAGGGCATGTATTCTTGTAGGATGCTAGAGTATAAGTCATGGGAGGAGAGAAGTATCATTTATAGAACACAGTGTAAGTAACATTACCTCTAAATTCTCATATTCCTGGACAGAGTTTGATGGCAGACCAATCCACTTAATTTCCTTCTTCTCCTTAGAGATAATATTCATTGCCATTAGTACATTGAGGGCATCATAAACTCTCCTCCGTATATTCTTCTGATCGTAAGCCTGAGAAATAAACAAACAACTGCTAAGTAACTTATTATTGCTTGGAGAACTGATTGTGCTGCAAATGATATAATTTCTTCTCATGCTACTAAAGGAATCTCCTGTGACATATCATGGCAGGCAGTAAGGTAGAATGAGTATATCGGTTGAAGAACATAGTACTCAACCCACTACCCAGCAAAGGGTACCTAATCAATACCTGTTACTAGCAAATTATTAATAACAAAGGTCTCACTGGCAAATGTATATATTATATGTGGCTTTCTCATATAGCTACTAATCTATGTGGATACCACATACATTAGAAATATTATGTGGATGCCACATGCTACGCAAAGGCCGTTATACAATATGCGATTCTGCCAAAACAGGCACATTTATAGTATAGCAATGAATAGATTGAGGTTACATCATCCTACTTCAATCTACAGCAACATATGAGAGATCTAGACCTTTCATTTTCTGTACCAAACCCACAAAATAGGTGTACATTTCCTTTCCCACCTACACCATTCCTTGCTAGTTATAAACTGATGAGCAGCTGCCATTTCCTCCTTTCGTTGTAGACTATACTTACAATGATCATCACTCAAATAAGCCATCACCTTATGTCTATGCATTGTTTTACCCGAAGGGATTGTCTTTCATTAACTTTTTCCACGGTGCTACTGTGTGACCAAGATTTACAACTTTCCCATTGGCTTTAAAGCAGCTAGAACTGAATATGCCCTACTATATGTGTTGAACATGATCCTGCATTGTTTGTCATTATGGCGTTTTGCATCAATACAACTAGAATTTAAATCACACTGTCATAACCTATGTATTGCAACATTGTCGATGCTTGTTAGAAGTACAACTATAGCAGATTAACAGCAAGACAATACAAATTTCACTTACCGAATCAGTGGCCAGGTGACCTGCAGAGGTGGTAAATTCAGCCACCAACTCATCAGCTACCTCGTTGTATGATGTAGTGCCTTTGGTTTGAACCTTTTCACAAACCTTCATAGAGAAATGCCGAAGACCCTTTCCACTCTTCTCCCCTCTTTTACTCCTTTTGCTTTATTTTGAAAAATAAAAAGGGACATATTTCAGCCTTACAAATGAATATTACAGTCTAACAGTCTTATTACAGAATACATAAGAACGGGAGTGCTACATATAAACAATTTAAAAAAATAGAATGAGGGCCTACTGCATCAACCACATAACTATTTCACACTCTTTACAATGCTGGGTCCCCCTCATAACTCACAAAATGAGAAACAAAAAATTGAATGCACATCAGGTTTAGACATATGATCAGAGCCACACATTACTGATGTAGCCGCTGATGGTGGATCCAAAGCACGAAGTGGAGGATGTCGGCACCCGACACACCAGTAAGTTTTGGATGCTAACGAGACTTTGGTCAGTCTAGCTCTGCAAGAGAGCAAAAATCTGACGCATAGACTGATAATTATCATTACTCTTCTTCTACAGGCCGCTTTAGATTGCCTTTGTGTCTTAGGTTGCCTATGCCTGGTATGTATGGTACGCAATGGGCATATAAAGATTTTTGTCAACAATTTAATCCTATGTATTACCAGCTTGGCAAAGAACATAAGTCTCACTGCTGAATACGCTATAGATCCTTGATTTCTTTTTATAAGCAGCATATATGTAAAACAGATTTGCAATGGTCTTTAATACATTATGTAAATTAACAGATTTTATAAATATATAACAGATTTTATAAATATAAACCAAGCTTGGCGTGTAATAAGCCTCTTTTCTGGATAGAATGGAAAAATCGGGTCATGGAAACAGTAGCTGGAGTCCTGGGTGTCTTTCCCAGAATGTACAGCAAATCCTGAGTACAGCTACATGCTGCGGTGTCTGGAAGAAAAGGTGCTGCAGATCACAGAAACGCTTCCTGACAAGTGGTTGCCACAGTGGCCAGGCACTCTGAGAAAGCATCCAGAAGGATTAGTTCCAGATTCCTTGTTAGGGACAGCAGCAGGAAGTGAATAGAAGTGGAAGAGTCAGAACTCTGCCAGAGACCAACTAGTCTGAACTGCTCAGCATTTACTGCTTTCACATAGAGGTCTTTATAGCATTTGCTTACTTCCATTGTACATTATAATGTACGCTGTGCGATAATACTCGCTCTACTTCACACTCCTAAGAATAAACCTCCACACAACTGTATATTCTGCACAGAATACTATAACATAGGGTCGAGAAACTCAAACAAAAAACATGGAAACTGAGCACATCTCTATAAGTAACTGCCTTTTATCTACTTATGGCCACACTTGCATAATTCCAGACTTTGCCAGCAGTTGAACACTCTTAGGGGTCTATTTATAAAATAACATTTCCATAAACATTCATCCAGTTCTGCGTGAATTAACCAGCTGCTGCAATAATGGGGCAGAATCAAATGTTCTTAGGCCATTTTCTCATCTGGATGAATGGTCTTCAAATATTATGGGCAATAGTGAATCAGAAAAATACCAAAATTATAGTCACTAGATGAGGTGAGGACCATAGGAAAACAAAGCATCCTAATAAGCACCTGGTCACACCAGCTGCATTGGGCTGCGCTGGGCATCCCAACGCAAAAACAAGGCAGTGGTGTGCCCTAAAAAAAAATGTATTGCATTGCACTGTGCTGAGCTGAAGGCGACAGAACTCCTTGAAATGTCACCCACCGCTGTCAGAATCACTGCAGTCACTGTTCATCTGACAATGTTATGCCCCATTTCTTTGGCAATAATCAATTGATAAACTTACTACTGTTGAATGGAGGGGTGCTGGCAGGGCCACACAGTGCTCAAATTTACACAAGAAACTTTCTTTGAATCTTTCTTTACAAACATATTTTTAGTTGCTCTCCATAGAATGTTTTTGGGGATTTCAGGCCATTTTATGGGCCATAGTGATGACTAAATCAGAATGTTCAGTTAAAGGAGAATTATGAGGCGAGTGATTTTCACTCAGTCTCATAATCTGAGCCGACCTGCGACAATGAAACTGTCACAGGTCGGCTCAGTAGATCGGGAAGTGAGCATCTAGATAGGCAGAGCCAGCTGTCACTCACGCAGCTGGGTGGATCCAGACCTAATTGTCTGGATCCGTTCCGTCTGCGGCGTCTCATTATACCGCGAGCTTCAGCTCGCGGTATACTGAGCTTTGGGTGACGGGAGGATGCTCGTTTTTGTCCTCCCGTTACCCTTAGGAGAACTATGGGGAATAGCCCTAACCTCATAGTTCTGCTTTAACACATTTCCCCTGAATGTTTGCATGCAGGTCTCCCTAATCTGTGGAGAATCAAGGAATTCAGGAATCCAGGTGATCATTAGTCCTCATCAAATAAGTCAAATCTGCATGCATACACATTATACAGATGAATCAAAAAACCTTGTGAATAAGTTTGTTCATCACTGGGCATGGAATATTTAAGAACTAGTCTTGCCAATTTCCCCACTCTCAGTCGAACCCAAACAGCCACTCAGCAGTCCAATTATTGACTTGGTACTACATGATTTCTTCACAGAATACCTAACCCCAACTCCTTGTCATCTCAAACCCTTACCACCTCAAACTTTGCTAAACTGTCTCTCCAGGCTCCTCAAACCTCATTTACTCCATTGGACCCCTCGCTCAACTGATAGAACCTTTCAAAACTCACCCCTCAGAGAAGTCGGCCTCTATAAACTCTCGGGAACGCTTTCTGTCCCTACAAAATAAGAGAGAGAGAGAATTATGTTATTACACAAGAATTACACAATGGGAGAACAAGAATACACTGGTAAAGGCTGAAACTTATAACTGGTAAAATGTAACAGAAATCATAAAATATACTGTATATGTATATACTGTATGTATATCATAGGGAAGTAGATGGGAAGTAGATTGATACGGCCAGAGGAGGCTGAGCTACCAAGCAGCAAATCAGAGGACCAAGGGTACAGAAATGAGTGTGTAGGGTCACCAATAAAACTTTTTTTTTTTGGTGTTACAAGGTTCCAGATTGCTCAGTCCATTAAAAATGGCTATTCTTCCTGCATCTAGCATTTTGCAAAAAATCCTTTAAAGTAAGATATTCCACTTATCAGTCAAACATGTAAGCATTCTCTAGTATTTCAACGCTGATGACCAACGGTTCAATCTTGTTCTTGAAGCAGCAGTCTAAGGACTCCATAAAGATAGCTCCAACTACTTTTCTGGGGAGCAAATCTAGGAAAATATAAATTTTGCAAAAATCCATGCATATTGATAAATTGGACTCTAAGCATGGTGCGGTTTAAGGACTATCCACTGTTGAGGACCAAAACAACATACCATAAGCTAGGGGTGCTTTGGCGTGATTGAACCCTTAGACCAACCAATGGTTGTTTAGTCTTTCCATGCATAAAAATAGATACGTAATAACGAACAGATGACTATGTAGCAGAGTGTGCCATGTCAAAGCCTAACCCCCCTTATATAGAGTATGACATTAGGAAAGAAAACATGCATCCAAACCCTATCACTTACCCAGGAATCCAGCTGGTTGTGTCTGTGATGTGGCTCTGAGTGACCATGGCTGAGGTAGCCGTAGAGAACTGTCTCCTTATGAGAAGATCTGCTCCGGCGTTCAGTCTCTGAGGAGTGCTTATAATCTAGAAACATTAGGAAAAAAATAATACAGTATTAATTCCAGAATGATATCCAGTTTATTATGTCTCAATTTCCCCAAAGTCCTTCTCATTCTTTGAAGCTGCAGAGACCATTGTAGGGGCACAGAAATTTGGGAATTTCTAGCAAGAACTTTGACACTAAGAGTACAGACTATAGCCCAGTGGTTCATTATAAGATAGAGTTTAAGATTACATGATAAGAAACAGTAATTTCATTCTTTGGGGGGTCAGTCAACTATCTGCAACTCCAGCCAAAAGTCTCTGGTTTTAGATAGAATGGGGAAGGTTGGAAATAATCAAGTTTTTTACAGTTGTTTGGGCCCCATCGGGGAGATTTATGGTTTAGGTTCTGTTGACTGATATCACCAGGACATGAAATAAAGAAAGATCTAACATTTTACTACTGACACCCAAAGAGCAGGTAAAGGAAAACCTTTCAAATGAGGACACCTGTTTTAGTGACAACTACGAAAGGAAGGATTCCACCCGCTTTAAGGAGATTTCCTCTCACTTCTGTATGCATTGTGTTTGATCTGTTGTGTCTCTTGACATGTAGCGAGGGGAAATCTCTGCAATGGAGTTGCAGATAGCTATAGGAACCTAGCAAGGGTTCAAACTCTTTCCCACTGTTTCCAAAGCTAGGAAAAGTTTTGGTTGGAGTTCCACATTAAAAAGTGTTACAATCTTTTGGACTGAGTCGACTAATGGCTCTTTATACCTCTTGGCAATTCCAGTGGAAAGTCCCTGCGGTCATACTTCCTCCAAAAGCTTAGAGTTTTGAGTGGTTCCAACCATCTTTGTGTGTTACCATTCCTTATGTTGCATTCCCTACAACTTAAAATAAATGACCATCCAACTGGGAGTGAGGGACGGTCCAGTAATGGGCATGGCTAGTTCTATACCTAGAAACTTAAGCCTGTGATAGTGGAAAAAGATCTGAGTAGAATACAGTAGATGCCTGGCAGTTTATCTTGGGAGTGCAGATGTGATTCTAGATTCTTCGTACACATTTTGTGCTCACACTACAATATGTAATGCACTTGGAGATTATATTGCTTTTTTATATAAAGTAAGTGATGTACAGAAACCCATATCAACCACATTTCAGAACAAAAAATAGTGGTTTCTGCAGGTTACCTTACTTTGACCCTAGCATAGCAAGTTCTTTACGAAGCTTAAATATATTCTAAATGTTTTTACGCATTCGTGTGACATTTCTGATAGAAGCATATTACCTCAAACACAACATTTTTATTTTTATTTTTCCTGAGTATCAATATTCTGGATTAAGGACATGCCGGTGGTGACCCAACAGCCGCAGGTGGCAATATGCCCCTCTTTGACATACTCTTTTTGAACAAACAATAAGTAATCTACCCATTTAGAGTGAGCTGTAACTTTTGTTGCACCCCAATCCTGCAGTAATCTCTGTTCCTGACAAATTCCCTTATACAAAGTTAAAAGGACAGTTACCTTTGCTATGGGGGAAAGGAAACATTTATCATTAATACATAATAAACACCTTTTTTTTTTGCTCGAAGTGGGCAGTGGAGCTTGGATCTATTTGCTCCTATTGCCATAAAATGATTGTCAATCTATGTAAAAAAATGTGTCTTGGATCAGACCACGATTCCCCTATCAGGGAGCAGAAGAAAACAACCGTGGCTCATTTTTAGAGAACAGTGAATTGGCAGAGTTGGCTTTGTCAGACTGACTGCCATGGTTTCCCCTGCGAAATGGACGGCATCAGGAGTGTGTGCAATCTCTCTTCCCACTGCAGAAACATGCTATTGACTTATATCAGAGCACATAAACAACTCGGGAACATCTGATAAAAACAAATGGTCCAATCACTTCTGCACATTAAAGCGCCATCTTCCGCTAAGCTTATGTAGTGTCCAGCCAGTGCGGCAACTGCAATCCTTCCTGCTGTCTGATCCTCAGACTGACCAGGGGAAAAAATGAAGTATTACGGCAGCCTAGACATGGAACAGTCATGAAAAAAATATAAAAATATCCCACAACAACAAATATTTCATACAACTCAAAAAATAGGTACGAAAATTCTTGTCAAATCTGTGATGTATGTTTATATCTCTATCTACCAATTGAAGCATTTCAAAAATGTGCTATTTGTTGCTTTGCCTGCATTTATAGCATTGCAGCTACGGATGGGTTAATCGTCGCAAGCCAGAAGCGCGCAGTAGGTGCATAGAAAAAAAAAAGAAAAAAGATTAATGATAGTCACATGGGAGATCCAAACACAGGTCCAATCCCTCCCCGTCCAGTCGCAGGCCCCCCAGAACACACGTCACTGCTGCTCTTGGCTGACCTCAGGTCCACCTCTCGGCTTTGATCTCCACCGGAAGCTAAGCTGGGACCCCAGGCTGCGACCCTTCACTGGATGCTTTACTGCAGGTCTCAGAGACCTACAGAGAAAGACAGGCGTGCAGTGTCAATCATTGATACATCCTCTCCGGCTGCACAAACATTTAAAGCCATAGCCTGTACTGCTGAAACCTTTTGCACTGGTACATGGGTACTGTGGTGTTTTCATTCATGGGGGCAGGTGTGGAAAAGTTAAATGAAAACGCTATACGGGTTGGATGGTTTTGTCATAAAATGTGCAGAGGGTAAGAGGAGTATGTGACGTAGCTCTGCTGTGATCTGGTGTTTCCTGTCATCAATGCACATAGTGATAGTGAAAACAACAATAAGATCATAAGCAGAAATGAAATGTTTTAGGTACTAAGCAGAACGGAGTATATAACATGAAATACTTCCCAGCAAGTTACTCTTTTACACCCATAATCTCATAATAGAACACTAGTAATAGTAATATCAAGAATTCACATAATATTTCCATCTGATCCACACATGCACAGACAGATGTCCAGGGCCAAATTTACCATTAGGCACATTAGGTCTATGCCATATAAGGTGCCAGAAACAAAGGGGCAGGTGGACCCTATATAGCTTTCAGCCACACATTTTTCTTCTATCAGAGGAAATACCGTCATCTCCTATATGTTTATTACACATTGCTAAAGCTAGCCATGCATGGCATGAATTTCCGCCAGTTAAATAGCCAACATTTTGGCCCTGTCGCACCAACTTGGCTCAAAAAACCTCAATTGAAAAATCAAAGGAGCTGGGCAGAAAATTGTTGGCTAAACAGCAACTGCAGCCAATCAGATCTAGTCACCAACAGTTGCATGAATATAATACCCGGCAGCAGGGGGAATCGAGTGGTTTTCTAAATGTTCATGGCCAGCTTTACAAAGTGCTAAGAATAGTAAGGACCAGTAAAAGATGAGAAGGCTTTGTGGGAAAGAGGAGAACCTAGAGGAGGAGCAATGCTATGGGCTCCAAAGATTGAGTGTCTACCAGTTTCAGTAAGGGAATCCAGCACTCCATATTGTTGCTGTATTATGGCAGTCTTAGATTAGCTTTGACTGGAGCACAGCTACCCTTTTGGGGGACCGGTGTCTATCCCAATCAGCCAGATTAGATTTTGTTGTCTATTTGCCTTTATGAAATGACTAGAGATAAAATTACACTTTCTACTCCTGCCCAATAGGAGGTTATAGATGGATCACCATGCAATCATGGAATAGGAGATGAGTAGGTTGGCTAAAGGGTGGAAAATTCTGTCCAGAAGAGATCTCTGCACATACACTGGCTTTAACATTCCTCCTCTTCAATTGTGGATGTCTATTTGATTTCTGATCCAGAAAAAAAAACATTCCATAGCCCATTCCCATTTTCTATTCCATGTAATCTGTGCTGTCCAAAAACATAATGGAGTCGAGAGAGCATTCAGGGGCAAAATATTTGCAGGCTGTCAGACAAGACACAGCAGACAAACTGCTCTCCATTGCAAGGAAATGAGACAAATATTAACAATTAAATAATAATAATAATAGAAGACCTGCATTCCTCACTAATTCTGCAATCAATTAAAATGGATGCTAACCTACAAAAAATTGCACAGCGAAATTCCAGAACTCTTAAAAGTAAACTTTTCTGGACATGTTACTTTTTTTTTAGGTTTCATCTTTCTATAAACCTTGCCAGTTTCAGGCCCTCCTTTAGTATTGTTGTGGAAGATGGCAGATATACATCACTATGAGTGAATGACAGGTCTGCTTACCGTTTCACATCGTCCTTTGTTAATAGCTGAGCACAGTGTTTGCAATAAATCTGCACTTGGCCAGACTCGCAGGCTTTCCCGACAGCTCAAGGCAGACCTTACCATACAGCATGCTCTGAAAATGTGCTCTTGCTTTAACCTGCCAGCTCGCTGCCTGCCCCTATATGAGAACGCACTTCCTTCCTACTTACTGTAAGTGACACACTGCTTTATTTTAGTTGTGGAAGCTTCACCCTCTCACCAAAACAATCATATATTGAATCTGTGGACTAATCTCCATCCAGGGCCAATCTGAATTATAACTGGGCTCAGATCATCCACTGCTATGTACAAAAAGTAATCTTTACCTGACTAGGACATTGTCCCCTCCAAGGGATGCCTACAATTTAGATCATTTTGGAGGAAGTTTTACAGGTCTCTTTAGGTTTGTGGACAAGGCTGTTTGAATAAAGTTTAAACCTGATATTGAACATATTTTAATGCTATTAAAATTCAGATTTATTTTATAGACTGAAATAGTTAAATTATAGGTCTGGTCAAATTAAAAAAAACAAACATATGTAGTTCTTCTCTGCAGTACATGTACATTTTGCCAAGTTTATCCCTTTAAAACACTACAAGTACAAAAAATACTTGGTAATCCTGCCAGAAATCCAGTAAGCGCAGGACATATTGTAGTGAGCCAACTACACTGGCTATGCTGCACAGAAATCCTAAGCAATGTTGTTAGCCCTGCCTCTCTTGCCCTCCCTTCTGCTGGACTACAGAACTTTGCCTATCCCCCATGCCCCATGTCTCTCTCCATATACACGCACTGATGCTACTGCCTTGACTCCCAAGACCTTTCCACATTCTGTGTGTAGGAAAAAGGCTCTTGGGAGATGTAATTGTGTGGGGGAATGCCAACATGAATTAGGAACGGACATAGGGCACCCTGCTGATTTGTTCCCAGCTTCCTACCAGCAGCTGTCCCTGAGAATTTTTTTTACAGGCCTAATGATGTGGTCTGAGTGTAATACAAGTTGTTTCCTAGACAAACTAAAAGAAAATAATGCTGGGGCATAATCTAGAAGGGGAGGATTGGGGGTAAATTTGGGTCATGCCTATACAAACCCTTTAAGTTATTCAGTTATGCAAGAAAAACATATATATATATTGCTAAATGTTTTAGCATACTTCATTTAAAACCTTTAACGGTTGTTTCTACAATGGACATTATATATATACATATATTTTATTCAAAAAAGCAGTATTGCAGTGTGCAATCCTTGCCAACAGCGGCAAGGGGATGCAACCAGGCTGGCCCGCGCATCGCCCCCTCTCAGCTGCGCCTGAGGCGCATGCCTCACTCGCCCCATGGTAGCTACAGCCCTGCACAGGTGTATAAAATCAAGCACCTAGTCATGCAGACTGCAAACATTTGTGAAAGAATGGGTCGCTCTCAGGAGCTCAGTAAATTCAAGCGTGGTACCGTGATAGCAGCGGGCAACCTGGTGACATACTTAACCTAGCAAAGCTGGTGTAATAAGGAAGATATTTAAGACCTACCGGGCTAGTGTATCTGGGCATTTGCATTTTGCTTTTTTTTCTGGTTGTTCTTGATCCAGTTCATGATGAACCAGCTAAAACTCGCTCCTTGGGTGGCCCTGATGGCAGCTTCCCACCCAACATCCTTCGATCTGGAAATTGAAGGAGCTGGGCGGAAAATTGTCAGCCCGGTATTCTAACACGGGCACATCCAGAGCTGTGAAAATACAATGGCCCAGGAAGGGGGATTCTTCAATTTATGCTGTTTAGTATGGATGGAAGAAATGGAGGTATGGAGGAATCTGCTAGATTTTTTTTTTCATCCAGCCTCCATGGCCAGCTTTAGCCATGCTTGGAGTATGAAGGTCAAGTAATATAATTTAGTATTGACACTGCAAATTGACTTCAGAATGTCATAGCCTCCTATTGCATGCTTTGTTGATAATTACTGGGTCAACTAGATTAAAAAAAAAAAAAATGGCTGACTTTGGTGATATAGCAGCAAGGTGCTATGTGGTGCAATGTGGCAGGCTGTGGCTGTTAAAGGACAACTATACCTTTATCAAAAACTTTCTAACTTTCTAAAACATATAGTTTCAATATTTTCATAAGGAAAACCTGAAGGCAGTCATGGCTGTCTAAATGCTAATTGACCACCTATCATGGTGACCCTTATGTCTCAATACTTTGAGTCACTGACCTGGAACAAATATTCACATAAGGACGTCTTACATTTTCTGACTCTCCTGAATACTATTTTAAATCAGTGACTGAAAGTACCAAAGCCAGGATAAGACAAGGCAATCAACAACTGCAGCTCCCTCTCTCATGACAGGTTTGCTTTAAGACATCAGAACAAATCATTCCCAATCAGGTCCCTAATACTTTTTAAGAAAATACTGCCACAGCCGTCTGGCCCTGTGAAAACCAATTAAGCTGTTTGGTTATCGTGCAATAGTTGCCAGAATTCCGCGGGTAATGTTACCTTGTGTCTCTCCTGCTCAGCGGGTTTGTTAGAGGAATTATTTTCACATGTGCAGTCAAACATTCCGAGCGCTTTCTTACAAACAGAAAATTTGCTTTACTTTTCAAACACTTACTCCCACCCTGACTTAACCCGTTCTGTTGTCAGGGCACCTCAGACTGAAGAAACAAATGTAACTGTAGCAGTAGGATAATAAGACCAGATGGATTTACACTTGATCATTTAAGCATGTTCATGATGTATAAATGACCATAACAGATGACCTTGGCACCTAGGGAAGTTAACCGAAAAATCGTTTGGACACCAAAATGTTATCACTCATGCAGGGTTATTCAATACAGAGTGAAGAGTTTGGAGAAGGCAGGAGAAGTGAACAAACTAGGACAACATAGCTGAACTGGAAAGTGAGCTCAATTGGAGAATGTTTCGAAATCAGTTATGTTGTCCTAGATTGTTCACTTTTCCAAACTCTTCACCTTTTAGTGAATAACCCTGTTGGTCTTCTAAAAGCTAAACTCTGAAACTTGTGCAGCAACAATAATTTAAGCACTGGTTATAAAAAGAAGAAAGACAAAAATATTTGTATAGCTCAGATCGTGAATGTTTCATTTCAATCGAATCTCGCCCCAGCTATTGATTGCTGACTCTGCTTTGAAGTGAAGATTGGTCTCCCATGTCTATGCCCCCTTAGACAAAAGAGCTGCACGCGGCTTTGTTACTTTAGCTACCTACAGACCACAGATCTCAGCAGGTCACTGAAGGAACATGAGCATTTTGGTCGTTTGTGTAGGCACGATGCAAAAGCTCTCAGGGAAACCTACCTGCAAACCTCTGCTGACCATACAAGTAGAGAAAGTTATGCTTTAAAATTGTAACTTCAGCCTCCAAGAGGTAGGATGTGTCCTCAGGATTATATTATTTATAATACATTTATAATACAGATCATTTTTTTTCGGTACTCGCCGATACCAATTACCGAGTAACGGAAGTCCCATTCAGGAAGCCATGTGGCGTGTAATGACTCGCCACCCGGCTTCCCGATTAACAAGAAAGTCCCCTCTTACCTTATTATGTGCAGCCTGTCACCCCCGGGGCCTCCTCCAGCGAGAACGCGGCCTTCCTCCGGTACCCAGCCGGAGCCGTCTGGCCAATCAGGAAGCCGGGCGCCGTGTAATGACGCGAACCCCTGCTTTCTGATTGGCCGGCTCCATGCTCCCTCGTCATGAGGTTTTCTGTAATAAAGACCAGTCACTGCTGTTCACGCCCCTTGTGCAGGGTGACTGGTCTTGTTTCCACCTCATCCTGTAGTTTTCTGCAGGCAGCCTGTATTGCACTGGCTTATTAAGCCTAGTGATGATGTCATTGCTACATACCAGGGACTACCTGGGTTTTCAACGGCATTTGGTGCAGACAAAGTGGATTTATATCCTTTGTGGCAAAATAAACATTTTAAACATATGTTATATAGACACTAGTGTTGAAATATACAGGGTTCAAAGAAAATCAAATTTTAATAGTGCATTGTGCACGACTTCCCTTACTCCTCAGTTTTGCTTGCAAGCACACCTTCCTAGCCCATCCACCCAAAGCCACAATTTCCTCTATGTACAAAGCCTTTTTCCTATCCTGGGCACCAGGAACTTTCCCTGACCCGGCCACCATGTAGTTCTTCTGCCTTTGAAGTGATGTGAGAGGACCCTGTCACTGCTGGAAGTGTCACTGCCACCAATAGGAAGTGTTCACGTCACTCAAGCAGTGATGTGGACACCCAAAGAAGATCCCCGCCAGATGTAAACAGAGGAAGAGAGGACTTGGGACCCGAACGTCAAGTGGCCGCGGCTTTAGGCAAGTAAAAAAGGAAACATTTTTTGCCAGTGATCAGAGGGGGGGGTTGTTTTGCCCAGAATTGGGGTAAGTTTCCAAGTCTGAACACCTGCTGCAACCATTTAACAAGATCCTATTCTATCTTGAAGTGATTTTATTTTATGAAGAATGGGCAATAGGTTTGAAGGCATCTAAAGTTGAGCAGCAAAACCTCAATGCTCCAAGATGCCAGAAACAGAGCCAAGAATTATGGCCTAGTGAGCTCATTGCTGGAGAAACGTAAGAAGCCAGCAGGTGACTAAGACTTCTTTAACTAAGAGATCACTTTTGGACAGACTGATCCTTTAATACATTCAGCATCTTGCAGTTTTATATATAGAACTACTGGCTGGTGACTTCACTCGCTCTGCAGAACCTCCTATTTGGCTCAGCTTCTGAACAACTCATAGGAAATCCAATCAACGCATAGGAAAAGCATGTTTGAAATATGTCCAGAACAGAAGCAACTAGGTATCTGCTACAAATACTTCTACAATCCCGGCAGCAATATATGTAGAATGTTTTTTTCCCCCTTTAAACAAAGGCAGTCTTATCTTAAAGGAAAAGTGTAATTCACTTTCAGAGATAGGATATTTTGAGTCAAAATTGCAGTGGTGATTTTATATACGAGTTTCACATTTTACATGCTTGCTAGAATATATTTTTATTGCATTAAATGCCAAGATTTGTAGATTAGCCACTACAATTATACCTCCTTCTTGGTAGAAAAGTCAAATGAAATAAAACAATTGCTGGAAGGTAAGGATTTCTGGCAGAAGAGACCTGCAAAGTCTCTACTGCCAAAAAAATGTCTTCCTCTCTCCCCCAACAATTTTTTCTGTGTACAGTGTACTCTGCATATTGCATGCTGTGGATGGATCTGGTGCCAGGGAGGATGTTACTCCTGCATGCATGGGCAGAAATTACATCATCGGTGGCCATCCAATGACCAAAGAGGATGCCTGGAAAATGAGAAGTGGCGGCAGTGTAGATGGCGACGGCGAGGGACCCAAGATGCATTAGGCAGTGCTGGAGAAGGGCACACTTGTAAGGTAAGTGTACCATAATGTGCAAGTATATACAATTTGTCAAATATGCAAGTATGCACATTATGGCAAATACCCAATCATCACTTAGGAGTTCACAACCACTTTACCAACAATTGAGATATGGTTTCAGTCACACAGGAACTACATTGATTTGAATGAGTAGCCTGACTATAGCCCAGCTCAAAAATCACACAATTCCTCCATCTATGCTAAACAGTGTGGATACAGGTATCTCCCATGCAGGCTATTGTACATAGACATGTACATTTAAAAATCTAAAGTACACTACCCTTAAAATTAACCAGTGGCCATGCTATGGTCATCTCAAGTATTTACACATTCCTAACAAGTAGTTAATGAGCTTTAAAACTCACCAGCCTGTGTAGCAGCAGAAAGTGTGGAGCAATTCATCTTCAAAGTTCACAGCAGAAGCACATTCAAGTTTTTTTCTTAGCAGATCTGCTCAACCTGATCTCCCTACTAGAGCACCAAAGTGTGGGAAATCCCTGGAGGTCACCAGAACTAGTCCCCATTGGAAGATTTGCCATCTATTCCTGTTCTGATGAAAACCCAAAATTTAGAATTTTCTTTCACTTTCAGTGATAAAGGTCACCAGGAAAAATAGGAGGGGTAAAGCTCTCTGACGGGGACACAGACATCAATAAAACCCTGACAGATGCCCTAACCTCCCTCCACTCAACCCCCCCAAAAAAGGTCTTGGCTTCAGTTCCTCTAAGTCTGCAGGAGATGTGATAAATCAAACAGGTTTTTTTAGTGCTGTAGTTAAATTCTTAGTCTTAGCTGCAGGACTACTGTCACTGTTACAGCTGTGTATCTACACACGGCAGTCACTACATGTTTGTAAACCTAAGATGACATATGGGAGTGTGTCTGGAGGCCACACACTCGCTGTGGCTCCTTCTTTTGGTGCGTTTCTCTTTGGGTATGCTTGTTGTAAATCCCTTTCAAGCACTCTTCCCCAGCACATGACTCTCTAGCAGTGATATAACTAAAAGCCCCAGCATGCTCTACATACAAACTCTAGCTGGTGGGGATGCTGGGGCCTGTCATTCCAGAACAGCTGGGGAGCCATGGCTTGGGGAAGGCTTGGTTCCGCTGCCAGTATCTCTGGATTGACTGCTTGTGCTGGCATGTGGTTTTTAGCAATAACCTGTATGTATGCATGGTTTTATCATAGTGCCAGGTCAAATCACACCCCTGACTGTGATCTATCATTACAATATATGGAACTAGAGGTGGTGAGAATTAATGGTGATAAGGGGTTAAACAACTTGAAAAAGCTATACATATATACACAAACAAGGTCCTTCTCACCTAGTGTTTCTGTATGTCAATGATGCTTGCCGTTTCTTACTTGTCTAAACAATTGTACAGCGCTGCAAAATTTGTTGGCGCTATACAAATAATTGTAATTGTACATTAGAAATTTTCCTGCTTCTGTGTTTTTGTTTTAACATGTTTCAGAAACATAGACTACAAACACATACAACCTGATTTGTATCCAGACTGCGGTAAACACTGATCATAGCAGTTAATAATGCCATGAAATGTATGAAGAGCACTCAGATTGCTTCTACACAGCTGGGCCAGGCTAACACACCACATCTGAAACACCAGTGCCACCTACAGGCAAATCAAGGTACTTCACCACATTAATATCCAGCAATAGAAAAGCACTGCACAGTGATCATTTATAGGGACAGAAAGTTATACCTGTTTGTTGGTGAGCTGCACGCTTTTTAAACAACTTGAGGGCACTTTTGCTAAGAAGCGTAGGACACACAGACAGTGAAATATGAAGCAGTTTGTTCTGGTACCGGGCTACCAGCACAGGACCTGCGTGCATATTGCTCAGGGACCGCCAGCACAGGATGAGAACAGTATGTAGTACAGCAGGGTTTATTATTTGAAGGTGGAGGGTCAAGGTCACACTTCTGGTGTTAGGTTGGGTGTTAGAAGGTTACGTGTTGAGGACCAACTTCATGGTTAGTATATGAGGCTCACTTTAGGGTTTAGGTTAAGCTTAGAATTAGGGTTGCAGGGTCTTATCTAAGAAATAGGGTCACCTATTGCTGGTGAGTTGATGCCAGAATGGCTAATGTGACATGGCTCTAAACACTGAAGTTACTCCTTAGCTAAAACCCCACAGTGATCTGGCTGCTTGAAATTTGCCGCCAGATATAAAGATTGCAAGTGTTACATGGCCTCAACGGTCCAAAGTGGGGGAATATTGGTAGGGGCTTGTTTTAAGGGTTAGGTTGAATGTTCAGGTAAGACAGTGACAAATGCTAGAGAGGGGTGCTTTAGCGTAGAGAACACTGGTTTATTGTACATTAGGTGTGCTGTAGATTGTTGTTTAGACCACTATCTCCATGACATATAACCCGGCAGCCGACTTTAAAATATCAATAGAAAAGCAATAATCTTAGAAAAGAAAGAAAAAAAAAGAAAATAAAGTACTTTAAAAAAAATGCCTCGAAGAACTGCAGGAAAATAAACAATAAAAAACTTACCCTTGTAGTGCGACTATCCCTGCACTACAAGGCTTGCATGCTAGGGGGCTCAAATAAAGCAGATATACTTACCTGATCCTCAGCCCTATGGCAATCAGCGCTCACCTCTCTACTCTTCCGCTCCAGCAATAAAATGTCCCTTAGTGTCCTCGCATCTAATGCTGATCAATGGACCTGCATTAGACATGATGACATCAGTGTTCCTTTGACCACTAGAGCCCAGGGGAGATATGGCTGTGGGGAAAGATCTAGCAGCCCGCAGGGAGCCAGTGGGACAGAGGATCAGGTAAGTAAATCTGCTTTATTTGAGTCCCCTAGACAGAACGAGCACTTAAACCTTGCAATGTGAGGGTAGCCCCACTGCAAGGGTACGTTTTGATCTTCCCGCTGAAGTTAAAGCCGCTTTAAGCTGGCCATACACTGCTTTCATTTTTAGTTGGTTCAGGTTACCTGTCCAAAAATGGAGCCATAGGTTGCCCTGTTGGTCCCATCGGCTTGACAAACTGAGTGAAAAATCAAAGGAGCCGGCAGAAACCTGTCAGCAGAGCAGTGACTGTTAGCCAATTAGTTGTGGGTGTGTGGCTGCCTGAATACAGTAGCCAGCAGCAGGAGATTCTGCTAGCCATGCGGTTTAGTGTGGAAAGGGGAATCAAGTCGTTTTCTCTCGAACTAAAAAAAAAACAAAACAACTTCATGTGTATGGCCAAATTTCGGCCCCCTATACACAAATGTGCAATGTGTGGCAGGGAGTTACTGCATGCACACTGATGTGCGGTATTCCACACAATAACAGGTGTAGCATTATATTAATTCCCAATTAAGTAGTCTGTTTATTTTAAATGGGGTGCCAGAAATGTATGGTGTGCTACAACGCACATGTGTTAGGGTGCATTTGCAAGGGGCGTGGAATGGCACCACAGGTCATCCTTTACCATACATTGAGGTAACGCACAGTAAACACACTTTACTGAAGATCTGAAGTCAGTCCTAAGTAGATCTGTCACGGGGGAGATATGGAGGCTTCCATTGCAGAACTTCTTTTAAAAAGGAGTACTTTATGAGTCACTGACCTGGAACAAGTATGCAGATCAATAAATTCTAAGAAAATGTACTTCTCCCATGACAGCAAATACATCATTTCTCTATTGTGAAAGCAGCTTGTGTTCATCTGCTTCCATAATCCTAATAGGTGTAAGATGGATGGAAGACGAACTAGCTCGGTACATTTCCTATGAAAGAAAGATGACAACACACGGCTCTAGAGGGCGATCATGAACATACGATTTAAAAGAAACAACCAGCATATAAACCAGATCCATTAAATAAATAGGAATATGCAACTATTGCTCTTTAAAGTTATTATGTGGATCGCTGCAGGTAAAATATCTGACTTAGTCAAGTGAAGCAACACATTTAGGAAGAAAACAGCCCCGCTGAGGCTTTATGAATTATAGGTACTACAGGAAGTGGATTGATTGTGGCTCTGGTGTTTCACGGCATCTTAAAAATGAACGCATGGTTACATTTATTATCCAAAATCCTAAGGCTAAGGTCACATGGAAAGTTTCCAAGGCCAAATGCCAAGACAGAGAGGAGACACATTTCTGAGCATACCACAAACAGCTTTTGTAAAAGTGACATTTGAATCCACATCATCGGCACTTTGCTGAAGTTCATATCATGCCCCTTAATTGCCAGGTGTTCTTGCACCCTCATGCCCAGAGTTATTTAGATCAGTACGCTTTAAAAGTTTACTTTTTTTCTTTGTACCTTGTTCTCCCCCAATTGCCACAATGTTTTTCATCACAGTGTAGCAGTGATTATCCCTTGACAGTGGGGGTGCTCCTGTGTGAGTGCAGTACAGAACAGCTATCTACCATGTCATTCTTTATCTTGGTGCCTTAAAGGGGAATTCCACCTTTAAAAAAAAAATAACAACAAATGCACACATCTTCATAAAGAGAAAAATTAGCATTTATAATTTTTTTGCATAGGAGGCGACCAAGCATTGCAACTGAGATCAGTGGATTGCAGGTGCAGTGCTCTGGCTCCTGCAGCTTCACTAACATGGGCAATAGAAAGTGTTAATGGACTATGAATGAGGTCATGTCACCGCACTTGTATTCCATTAAAGGAGAACTATGGGGTTAAGTCTTTTCCCCATAGTTCTCCTTAGGGTAAAGGGAGGACACAAACTAGCGTCCTCCCGTCACCCTAGGCTCAATATACCGCGAGCTGCTGCTAGCGGTATACTGAGACACCGCAGCTGAAGCGGATCCCGACAATTGTGCCGGGATCCGCCCAGCTGCGTGACTGACAGCTGGCTCTGCCTATCTAGAATCCAGCCCCTCCCCTGTCCTGGCAGAGAGCCGTGACAGGATCGAGAGGTGAGCGAATGCTGGTATGTGTTCGCTCACCTCCCGATCTACTGAGCCGACCTGTGACAGTCTCATTGTCACAGGTCGGCTAGAACTATGAGGTGAGTGAAAAGCACTCACCTCATAGTTCTCCTTTAAGAACAAGTCCCTCTGTTCTGTGGTGGCCGATAGGATCCGATGTTTTCAAGACGTGGCTGCGTGGGCGGAACCACAGACAGCTGCACCGAATTCAACAATATAAGGAAGCTTGTGGGGAAAATAACTTCACGATTCAAATAAGTGGGGGTGAAGGGGGGAGGGTTCACAATCTGCCCATGTTTAATGTTACACCCTGAAACATGGCCAGAATGGTAAACGTAGGCTGTAAAATAAACCTTATCACTGTGCATCATAAACAATTGCAATCTTTTTCAAATAAAATACCCATTTTCACCTTTTTTTCTTGCTTTGTTGCATCTTCTGTAGCCCTTTCCTGTCTACATGCATGCACTCCAGCATTGGCTGCATGTCATTTCTCAGTGTGGATTTCCTGATGGTGACAACAGTGCACTGTTCCTGCATAATGGATATTGAAATAGCCACTTGTAGCCTCCATTGGAAGCCCATATGGGTGACAACACAGGAGTAGAGATAGGAGACAGACCGTTGTCACTCTATAACAGGAAGTGCCTGAACAAGGGTCTCAACTGCAGGACCTCCAGGAATTATGAAAGCCATCCAGATTTAAACATACTAGAAATCATATTAACAAGTTCAAGCTTATATGCTTTAGAGATTAGGTATACATCTGTACCAGAGAACAAATACTGTTATCTTTGAGCTACCGCACTGCAGAATCCCCCTCGGTGTTAGGGATTTCCCTTCAGATTTTTGTGGTTCCGACCTATACCATGGGGAATAGTGCAGATGCAAGTTCCTAGTTGTTGCCATTTTGGAACTACAGATCTGTGAAATGTGAAGTTCTTCAATAAACATGTTGCAGGAATGTGGGGAAGATCATTTTATGATCTCCATGTTTACACTTTCTAGAACATTTATAGGACTTCGGTTAGGTTTGTCACACCAGTAACACCAGTAAAAGCACACATGAAAGAGAAAAAAACGAGTCGTTACAAGTTCCTGTCCCACACACCTGCCATCAACAGCTGTCACAAACAGACATCCTCTGTATTGTAACTGACGAGGACAGCAGCCGCTCTCCTTCTCACACATACAATGGCTGATGACATCCTGCTTTCTCACACATAGCTCAGAGCCAATCTCAAACACAACCAAATGTCTGACAGAAGACCTGATCGTTAGAATACACCTAGGAAGGGTCAAGGAATTCTAAAGCCAAACTTTTTAAAAAGTTATGGAAGCATTAGGGTTTTTTGCTGCAAGTCCCCCATTGGGGACATGTCCCTTCATTTTCTGGCCCATAGACACACCAGCAAGTGAGAAGTATTCTTTGCCAAACTCTTTTTTTTTTAGTTGTGGATAGAGTAGGGTTTTTTGTGGTCTGCCCCCCATTAGGGAGATTTCCCTTTATTTCCTGGCCAGTAGACACAACAGGAAGTTAGAAGAAATGTTAGGACCCCCTGCTCCCTTGTCATCTCCTCTCATACTCATCTCCAGGACTTCTCCAGAGTCTCTGCCATCCTCAGGAATTTCATACCCCAAACTGTGCGGTTATCTCCTACTCTGTCTACCTTTAGGCAATCCCAGAAAACTCATCTTTTCAGGGAAGCCTCTATCCAACAAATGAACTTTTACTTTCTCAAACAACTCATCCCCACACAGCTACCACCTTCTGTATCATTTGATGTTCCCTTTTAGAATGTAAGCTCTCATGGGCAGGGCCCTCCTAACCGCCTTGTCTTGAATTGTAAATCACCCTAGCAGGCCCAAGGGCAGTGATAAGTATCTGGTAGGTGTTCCAACACCTTATCACTCTATCCATACACCTATAGATACACATATAATGCGCCACAATGTAGTGGTGCTCAACACTAGTCCACAAAGACCACTAAAGAAACCTGTGGCATGTATGAACAAACTAAATAATGTGACAGATAGCCAAGAGCATATGATTTCAGAGCACACGACCCCCCTGAACTAGATAATCCATAGTAAAAAAAAAAAAGTAACCTCTATTCCTGTTTAGGTGACAACTTCAAATTTTGGATTTCCCTCACTTGGCAGTGGTCACCAAGATGATAAAGGCTAGGTTCACACCTAGGCGATTGAGCTGGTTTGGTGGTGTGCGTTTTTGTTTGCGCGATTGTGCTTTAAAAAAACAAAAATAGCTCCTGCACCTTTTTGCACAACAGGCGATTTCTACCGCGCGACAAAATCGCAAAAGGTGTGAGCAGCCACCATAGACTTGAATGCAAATCTCTGTTTTGTGCGATATCTACCTGCTAAATCCGCTCGATGAATCGCCTCTGTGTAAACCTAAAGCTTAATGTGGTGAGTATCCTCAGCGGGGACACAGACCTCAATAAAAACTTGAAGGCATTTGCAACATTCACGTTGCTTGGTCTCTCAGAATCTTTTATATGTGCTTTGTACCTCGTCTGCGGGAGGAACTATGCCGACCGTAAAAACTATGAAATTGCTATGTTGTCCATGCAACACGTATCTCTATTGTAAGACTTTGCCTCTATTCCCTATCAGGTGACAACTTAAAATTTTGGATTTCCCTCCCTTTCAGTTTTGGTTGCAGTGGTCACCAAAATGATTAAAGATGGTGAATATCCTCAGCGGGGACACAGACCTCAATGAAAAAAAAACTTTAAAAAGGTATTTCAACATTCACGTTGCCTAGTCTCTCAGAATCTTTCATACGTGCTTTGAACCTTGTCTGTGGGAGGAACTGTGCTGCCCATAAAAACCCATGTAAAGGCAATTTTATTGAGTTTTTCTTTTGAATAGCGTGGAGAAGGGTTAGATCCTTTGTCAAGTTTTTATTGCTGTGTCCTCACTGGGAAGATTGACCCTTCTGTTTGTCCTGCTGACCATTTTCTCCAAGACAGACAGTGAGGGGATATACAAAAGTTTTGAGTTGTTCTCATAGCCAAAAGTAAGGGAATATCCTCTAAATCTCGAAGTTCGAAATCTCATTAAATTTCCTCTCTTTACTTTTGCATGTCCAGGACAGCGAGTAAGCCCTGGTTCACACCTAGGCGTTTTTGAGCAGTTCGAAAAGCGCTTTTAACTGCCCAACACAAGAAATCCCATGATTTTCAATGGCCCTGGTTCGCACCTGAGCAGAAAAACGGCAGACGCCGAAAGAGCTTCTTTCGGCAGTCAAAAGCGCTTTTCCTCCCCATAGACTTCATTGGAAATGCCCAAAAAACGCGCAACAGTAGCATGTTGCACATTTTCTGAGTGTTTTTGAAGGTTTATACGCGCGTTCTTCCATTGCCCACAATGGTTTATGAGCTGCCAGTTAAAACTTGCATACAATGTGCACAACGCGCAAAAAAACACATGCTGCTAACGCGTGCACAAACGCGCAAAAACGGTGCCGCCTAGGTGTGAACCAGGGCTGGAGGGAAATCTCCCCAGAGGGCCACAGGCAGCAAAAAATAACTTCATAGGGGTTTGAACCCTTCCCTACTGGAAATCTAAAACTGAAAAATAATATTTTGGCTTTATAAACACTTTCAACTGCGGGGGAAAAAAAACAATATAATAGGGTTGCCACAGGCAACGCACACAATTTCTACTGAAAGTTTATCACCTCATTTACATGAGCTTTACAAAGAGGGAGCACAGAGTGCGTTCCTTCTGCCCCCAGGAAAGGGTGTCACCCAAAGACCCAAAGTCACACAGCCTTTGGATGCCCTTTTATATTTCCACACCAGGCAAAAAACACAAACAAAAACAGTAATACATATGAAAAGTAGATGTGTATTGATCCCAAGTGACTGGTGTATGCATTGTCTGGCACAAAAACTATTTCCCACAGTAGTTTGGTCTTGTAATAGGAAATAAAGTAGAAAAATTTCCTTCTTTGGGTTTCAGACGACATACAAGCCAGGGCACACAGTGAGTCTGCCTACCTGGGACCACCCATAAATTCTAATTTGCAGCACAGTGACCCTTTCTTCTGATCAGTTGTGGTTGTAAATAAAGCCCCCATGCAAAGATCAGTTGCCCTTAATTTCATCATAGAGAAACTCTCAAGCCAAAAATGGCAAGTTTGGGGCAAATATACAGTTCCATTTTAATATGGAGCACCAGTGGTGCATTAGGCCTCATGCACATGGCAATGAAAGGACATGCGCCCAGGTGCATTTGGAGATAATTTCTAAACGCACCTGGAAGCATGTCATGCTTTGCTATGGCTGAATGCACACCTACACATTTAGCAGCTTCTGGGTTGATTCGGTCTAGTTCAGTTTACACAAAACAAGAATCCCCTGCGTCCCAAAAGCCTGGTTTTACAGGCTTGTCTAAACGTGACTAAACGTGACTAAACCCAGGAACATCTAAATATAGGAAAAAGTGTGATCTGGGCAGCATTTAAGTTGTTCATACCTCATAGATAACTTCTCCTGTGTTTAACGCAGGCGGCCTGTGTGCATGAGGCCTTAGGATGGGGACTGAGTGGCAGCTCAGGGCCCAGGATTTGTATTTAAATTTCTAGGTGAAAATAATCAGGTATGAGGAAGTGGGTTGGAATATACACAAAAATACTCACTGTGGGAAATATTAGTATTATATATTACAGTTATTCAGAACGCAGGGTCATTTTCATATGTCTACGTAAGCAAAAACCACATTTCAATTGTCATCAAGCAAAAAAGAATTGTACTTGGAGTAAAAGCTCAGGCACTGAATATTATTTAGGGCCCCTTATAGTTTTATCTCACAAGTTTCTCACATAATTGTTTTACAAGAGTCAAAAGCATTAGCAAGTTAACCCCCCCCCCCTCCTCCTCTGTATAACAGGCACAGAGATGCAAAGGAATTTTACAGGGGAAAGATGTAAATGACTGATTCTAATTAGGTCTTCATGCCTTATTTAGCATATGAAAATAGCATCAACAGCAGAAAAGTGACAACAAACCTTAAATTCGAATGGTGGAAACAAACACAAAAAGGTTCTGTATATACAATATTGCTTAGCTAGAAGTTTCAAAACTGCAACCTACAGATAATGTACTCCCTTACGGCTTGGCCGCAGTAGATAGAAGCTGCCTGCCAGCCAGCTTGAGGTTATCTGTAAGGTGGGGGACCAGGACGTACTGAAGTCATTCTCGTTTCTCCAAACCTCGTTCACTCCTTAAAGATCCTCTCTCCAAAGTCCAGCCCTAAAAAAGCATCAGGCCTAGACCAAATCTACCCAGGCATTTCCAGTCTCCTTTTTCACACCTTGACCACAAGAACATGGGCAATGCTAGTAGTGTGCTACACCCAAGTCCTGGGAGTAATGTGGAACTCACTTCATCGCCAAGGGATGTATATAAAAATTGCACATATAGATATATATATGCAGCAAACATTAACAAACCGGAACACGTAATTCAGAAATCAATATATCAGCACTAATATCACAGGGTTTAGCATCTATAAAACAAAACAAAAATCTGTTGGAAGAATAATGATGATAGATGAATGACTGAGGTCTTCCGAAGGATTGAGAAAGAGAAGTGACGAGGAGAACTGAGGTTTTCAGGACTAGTCAGAAAGAGGGTAAGGGCCTGTTCACATGAGTTTCAGGTCCTGATCAGGTCTGGATCAGGTGCGGATCTGCAGACGCGGTGCTATGTGTTTTTGACGCGTTTTTGATGCGTTCCAATTTTAAAAAATAATAATTGTTGTTGTTTTTTTTTGCTGGAGTGGGGCTGTAAGTATGTAAGCTGCAGTGCAGTGAGTTTGGCGCGTTTTGCATTTCCGGACCGTACAAAATGTGACATGCAGTATTTTTCTGTCTTAACCAGAACGGACTGCGCAGGTGAGAACTGTAGCCCATAAAACACATAGGGATACATTTTTCGTGCAGGAGCATACGGATCAGGTCAGCACAGAAAGCAGACGTCATGTGAACAGGCCCTAAGAACTGCAATGAAGAGGTGGATGAGAGGACAAAAGAGGTTTTTGAGCTGAGGAGAAGGGGAGAAGGAGAAGGGCGAGGAAAAAGCACAACCGATGACTAACTGAAGTTTGAAGGATGAGAAGAATGTATGCAGAGACTTCTGAAGGGGACTGAGAAGAAAGTGTATGTAGACTTCTTATGAGGAATGGGAAGGATCCTGTAGGGAGGATAGCGGTTTGAAAGAACGGTGTAAGTATAATGATGACGAAGGTGTATTAGGTGCATCAGATATTTGGCCTAAAATGGACACCGTATATCTGGAACTTGTGTTGGCCCCACTGTCCAAGTGCTTAGATCACTTTTAATTTCATTTTCACTGTTTTTATAACTGCAAGACTTCTAGTTTTAAAGCAAAGCTCATACAGAAAAAGTAGAGCGGGAAAGCAGATAATGTAGAGAGCAAAGTGCACAATTATACTCACAGCCAAGAGAAGAAGTATGAATGAAATGTGGCAGGTGGCCCTTGTCCTAAGGTGCATTGGTTGACAAAGAAGAATAAAAGGTGGTAACAGGTGTGTGATAGTTTACTCTATCTCTACTTATGTTACAACACACCCATCATAATGGTAATTTCCCCACCCCACCATTATTTACACATCTATAATCATCCTCCACTTCCGCTGTAGTGAAGCATGTCCTTCCAGCCAGAGGCAACACAATGATAAGGATGGACTTTCATGTAAAGAAAAAAATAATAAAGGGCGCTATTATGTACGAGGTAGGACATAAGTAGATTCTCCCACATAGGGACACAAACAGCAATAAAACAAGTTTTAGCCTTCCACAATCTATCCAAAAAGTAAAGTATGTGCAGGAGCTGGATTCTACGGTCAGTTTGAGGATGCATCTCAAATGACTGTGTTTATTAATCCTAAGAGAACAAGAGGATTATCTAACCTGTGACAGAACTGAAAGCCGACCTCACGGACATTCCGGGAGTCTCCCACTAGAAGATAGCAGCTCCATGACACCCGGGAGAGAAACATTTTGTCCTGGAAAGGTTCCCCTACTATCTGCTGGGTTTTTTTTGTACTCTGACAATGGCCGCCGTCGGAATAGAAAAAAAAAGCAACAGATAGCAGGGGAATGAATAGCAAGGCTGCTATTGGCCATTTCAAATTGCAATAGCCAATAGCAGGCTGGCTATTGCACAAGCCCACTGCTGCTGTCAATCAGCAGAGGTGGATATGAAGTTCTCGTTCAGGTCCTCCTCTGCGGCCGCTGTCAGAATACAAAAGAACCCAGCAGATAGCATGGTAAGCATTAGCTTCTCTGCCATCTGCCATCATTTCAGGGAAGTGCCCTCTTCCCCATCCCCTCCTCTCCCCCCCACGGATGCGGGAGAGGGCGCCTCCCTGAAATGAGTTTTTTCAGGTTGGGATGCCTGTTAAAGGCATGTACTGCATGCAGTGAAGCATGGATCAGTAAGTGACCAGACCCTCTAATATGCCCCTTGATCACCTCTGATCATCTCTCTACCTTCGGATTACAAGCACCAAACTCTTCACATGCATTGACTGACTAAGCTCATGTGAATGTCATCATCAAGCAGAAGGATGATCTGGAGCAAGGTGTTTAGTACCTAATAAAGTCGGCCGTGTCGAGTGACATCATACAGCTTAGGAAATTTTGCAGGGCTAGTTGGGGCTTTTAACTTAAAGTAAACTTTGAAGTGAACCAGTGTCCAGGCTAGACACTGAAGTATTTGAATATACCTAAACAGTAAATTAATTAAAAACAAGCTTACTGACCTCTGTAGCTGCAAGAGCTGAGAAGAAATTCATCCTCAATCTGAGGCAATGAAATTACCATCTCCCCTTGCTTCCTCTGACAGCATAATCTTGGCAGCTTGTCAGAATCTGAATGTAAACATACAGAAGGTGCTGTAAGCTGCACAGAAACAGACTGCAACTTGACTACACAGTCTCAAATGTGATTTTTAAGGATGATTGCTCCATACCACCTGCAGCTACAGAGATCACTTAGGGCTCTTTTTTGAAAAGATGGATTGTTTGTTAGGTATATAAAACACTTTAAAAGAGACTTTGCCCATAGCCTGTCCACAGGTTTTTTTAAACTTGTAGGCAACATCAAGTAAATGCCATCAAACCACGTAACATTCAACAGTGCTCAGGACTAGCAATAGGCCAGCAGACCCCAGCTTTCCAATCTGGGAGATGAATGTCATACCCGGTAGCACCAGGTATTTTGCAGTGGCAGCCACAGAAGCAGTGGTGTGGGGAAGCGCTGGAGAGTATAGAGTGTTTGAGCACACTGGGCTTTAAAAAGAGCGTCCCTTTAATGCCCATAGTCTGGTACACCCACACAAAATACAAGCGATTCGGCACCTCTACAGCCACCGCCTGTTTACATTTTATGCAGTTTTCCCACTCATGCGTGTGTTTGGCGGCGCAAACAAGTGGGGACAGGGAAGGACATTTTAACACGCCCACCCACATCTAGAAGTCTCCCGTCCGGTCGTTTATGAACGGTTGCTGGATGGGAAGCTGTTAAAGAGACACTTTATTCCCACATAAAAATGTCCCCTAAGATTATATGTGCATTTAACATATACCATGCATGTTATTTACTTGTAAAAGTCTCCCTTGTGTAACCATCCAAAAGCCCTGAGACTGCTGCTGGGTGCCCCCATCTTTGATGTGATGTCATCAGCCCCAGCGGACACTCAAGTTTTGACACTCTATAGTAATCCCCTTTTCTCCTCCCCCAGAAGCTACATAAAAAGGTTGTGAAGGGAGGAGCAGAGGAGCTGGACCAGTACACACAGTTATTTGATACTTCCAGAAGAGAAGAGCGCTATGATTTCCAAGGGGAGGCCTCTAGGGAATTTACTCTTGCAGTTCAGAGCAAGTTCAGAGGCACATTGCAAGTGATCAAAAATAATCATTCATGCCAAGTAATAAAACTGCAATTAAGCATTTAAAGGAATTGAACATTCTGGACATTTTCCTGCAATTGTTACAGTTAGTGACAGGCAGTTTAAATCTTCTTTTATTGGAAATATTGTTTCAAACAATTTCATCTCTTTGTAAAGCTACTCTGGGCAATTTAGCTTCTACGTTTCCTGATCAATGGCTCCTTGTTTTAAAGCAATGTTGATGATTGCAGTGACCTGTAGCTACCAATAAAATGTCAGTTTACAGGTGATTGGATGATTCTTTTTTTTTTGGTCGCTCTGGGTTCCTGTTTTTAATTACAGCTGGAATTTTTAATTACAGTTTCAGTGACCCGCTGCATTAGTGCAGGCAATCTGAAAAGGAAAACATCTCAGCAGTTTTATAATAGAACCTTTGCTTGGGTTTAGAAATGAATTGCTATTAGGAAATGAAGCGAGCTTACATCAGCAAAACCCACAGACTTATATGCCTGGCCAGGAGTCAATGTGCAGTAAAATCAGAGGACACGCTCAGTATAACTGAAGAGTTTTGAAGGTCTCCTTTACTCATTACCCCTAGAGCAAAACTAAATGGTCTGACTTACACCTTTCTGACCATGTGCCACCCACTCATTGGCCTCTGACGGCTATGTTGCCTTGCCAGTGTCTGACTCTACATAGGCCACAGCATTAAACCCATGAATGGCCTTGGCCTTCCTGCAGGGTGTGTGCCAAACTCTTCTACATCGCTTACTTTCCTTCTCCGGCCTCTGAATCCCAGACTTACAGTATCTAATGGTCATCAGTGTTATCTATACATCCATTCCTTGGCCTACTTTTACGGTTTCTGCTTTTTCATGTTCCTATGTATTTTCTAAAAAAAATCTGCCCAGCTCCTTTCTCTCTCCTTACATTATTCAAGCCTTTCTCAACCAGGGTGCTTTGAAATTTTCTCATCATGCCTTTGATATGAGAGAGGTGGACTTTTAATTATAATGGATGACTTTAGACGAAAGAGAGGGGCAGAGGGACTCCTGATGCAAGAGAAGAGGCCATCAGATGTGAGGGGGCTCCTTGTCTAAAGGGGGAATTCCACTTTTTCATTTGTGTTTTCGCATTGGGTTTCCCTCTTAAAATCCATAGCACACCCCTATCTCAGACAATGGTCTATTATGGATTTTGGAGGGACCATGTGTCTTTTTTTTACATTTGATGGTTTTAACATTTTAGATTGGGGTACCTTGAGATTTTGCATACCTTTAAGGGTGCCTATGACTGAATAAAGGTTGAAAAAATGCTGCACTATGCATTTCAGTCTATTCATCTATGCAAGTTACAATTTCTTCTAGTTTGACTCATGCTTTATTTGTTCTTACTCTCCATGATCCAATTTCCAATAGATTCTCCCCAGCATTTTCTGTTCTTTAAACACGACGCATTTTCTTATCAATTCGATCTAATTACAGCTTTATAAAGTTTTATGAATAAAGTCTTGGATACTGCATTGACTTTATTAATGAGTTACATTAAAAGATATTTATTTCCTTCTTTTATTTCCCTGCTTCCTTTGTTGTCCTCTAGGTCCTAAATATTCAGAAATTCTTCAGGAACATGAAGTGCTATGTGCAGTCATGGTCGGATTCCATGCAGTTGGTACTCTTCTCTGCCGCAGCTGCTGTGGCCCGTCTACACAATTAAACCACGGTTCATTCATACTCGGCGAGTTATGTGCAGTTGTGTGAATGACGGAGCATAGGTCTGGACTGATTATCCGTGAGGCCATCAGGAGCAAAGGCCAAGAATGGAAAATGAATCTCGATATCTGCTCACAGTGAGGCTCATTTATCAAAAGGACACAAACTACTTTTGCTGCCATCAACAAATAGGTTTTCTCTGTCACTATCGCATACTGCACTAGGGGCACAAAAAGGCAGAACCTGGGTGGGTGCAATTACCTAACAGTTCTTGAAATGTAAGTAATTGCAAAACTTTTTTTAGATTTGGATAGAGTGGTGAGGTGTAAGAACCTCTGTCAGTATTTTGTTTTTTTTTAAATTACGCTCTGTGTCCCAGTATAAAAATACTGTTATTACTGTCTATATTGAATTCCCATGAGTTCTATCCCACTCCTAATAACCACATCAATCTAGGGTTAGGTTTAGGTTCGAAGTTTGACTAATCTAGGCTTAGGTTTTAAGTTTGTAAACTTACTTGTTGAAGATGTCCATAGAATGCATTTCCTCAATGCACTGACACAATTTCACCCAGCCCTGTGAATATGAACTTTCTGGTGTCAAAACTCTCATAAACCCTGCCTTCTGATCTACAACTCAGTGTAAGAACAATGTAACATTATCATTGCTTGCTGGAAGAAGTGCATGATGGAACATGTAGCCTTGATAAATGGAGATTGCATCACATCAAGCAGCAGGGAAAGAGAAGAAAAGCACATTGGGAATCCAGGAAGTGGATGGAAGTGATGGGCAGACAGAAGGCAGCATTCACTACATAAAAAGGGATTTGTTCAAGTAAGATTTGGCTGTATTATCAGAAACAACTCTGGTATGTATTCCTATTACAATGCTGATGTTATCACAGGATAATATACGCTGGGACTTTAGATCTGCTTTAAGGAGATTCACTCTCTCTAATTGTTTTGATCACCAATGTCACCAGTAATGAAAGTGGGAGTTTATCTAATATCTTAAAATTGCCACCAGAACAGGAATACAGTGGAAATCTCCCAATGGGGACACTTGTTCCTGTGACTCTTACTTCCTGTTGACTCTACGATAGGAAGTGAAGGAACATCTCCCTAAAAAGACACAGATGGCATAAAATAACAACGTTTTTTTAACGTTCCTCTACGCTACCCAAAATGAAAAAAAAAAAAAAAATTTGGAGTTTTAAATATACTTTACAACTGACCACAACTGAAAAATAAGGGCCCAGAAGCAACACCTTACAGTCTAGGATAAACGCCTAGTTATTATTTATAAGAAGCTTTTTAACTTTTTACAATTATTTTTCCTGCAAATAAATTACCACCTGAGCAGGTATGCCATGGCATAGGTCACAAGACCACAGGGGCCTTTCTGCTGCAAATTAGTAGCGAATTCAGATTTAATATAAACAGGGAGTTTTGATCTCTGTTGATTAGTCGTCTGTTAAGCTGGCCATATGCTGGTAGATTTTCATATGAGGGTTCATATGAAAAATCTTGTCAGAACATTCGGTAATGCCAATCAGAGACTTGTAGAACGTTGTAATTTCGTTTGATTTTAACATTCGACTTTTGTGTTGATGTCCGTATTTTGCCCACACATAAACACATCCCCCCCCCCCCCAAAAAAAAAAAAAAACTAGGTCTTATTTCCCCCCCCACCCCCAAAAAAAACAAAAAAAAACAAAACCCATTTATAATAGCAACTTGCCCCTTCAAAAATTAAAAAAACCTACGAGTCTAAAAGCAGGCTTGATTAAACATTAATCTGCAATAATGGGGCAGGAATGGACATGTATGGTTGTATGTATGTTGCACAGACCTGCATGCATTTAGCAGCTGTTGCATGAATACAGGAAATAAGGCAGTTAGCACATTTCTTAAATTGAAATAAACTGCTGCTACAGGTTTCAGAATTTTTCTTGTAGAGATACAGATTCTGAAATATTTTTTGCCTTTCTTACTTCATAAGCCTGAGAGGAGCTTCCTGCTGCTTCTCATGAAAGCCGTACAATAGGATGCTAGAAGACGACACTGCTGGGTGCTTGTCTGCAGAAGAGAAGTGAGGAGTGCAGAAAATCGCTTCCTCTGTTTGGTAGCTGAGAACCAATGTGCATATAGATGGCAATGCGGCACCCTGCGTCTTTGTCTATATCTGCTTTATGTCTACAGTTTTCATAGTGATCCCAAATGTTTCTTATGTGGCTGCAATAATGAATACCTAAAGTTAGCTAGCCTTTTATGTAGGGATGCACCGATAACGGTTTTTCAGTATCAAGTACGAGTTTGAATATTTATCTTGATTCCTTCTTGATTGCCTAGGCAGCCAATCAGCATGGAGCCGGCTGCCCTGGCAATCAAGAAGCCTTGATGGGCAGAGAAGGCGCCTTCATGCTGGCGGAAGTACCAGTAAAGGTACTCGGTATTTGCAAGTACCGAAATATAAAATGTTGGCCGAGAAGCCGGCTCCATGTTCCGTCGGGGCACTGCCGGTCAGTTCTGGTATCAGAGGTATCACTTCCGCTATCAGGGGGTAAGTATCAAAACATTTGGGCAAGTACTCATCCAAATGTTTCAGCACAGATCAGCACACAGGGTATTCTTCTTGGTGCCACAATTTACAATTCGGGACACTCTACTGGTTGACACAGTACGCCATGTAAGGCATTATCCTGGCTGCCACAGTACATCATGCAGGTTACTTTGATTGCCACAGTACACTACCTAAGATGCTGTCCTGGCTGCCACAGTACACCATGCAGGGTGCTCTCCTGGCTGCCACAATGTACCATTCAAGGTGCTCTTCTGGGTGCCACAGTACACCAAATAGGGTTCTCTCCTGAGTGCCACAGATCAGCACGCAGGATATTCTCTTTAGTGCCACAATATCCTTTCCTGGCTGCCACAGTACACCATGCAAGGTATTTTCTGGCTGCATCAGTACAACATTGAGGGTTCTCTCCTGTCTTCAACATGCAGAGTGCTCTGACTGCCACAGTACACTACCTAAGATGCTGTCCAGGCTGCCACAGTACACCATGCAGGGTACTCTCCTGTCTACAACAGTATAGCATGCAGAGTGCTCTCCTGGCTGCCACAGTATACCATGCAGGGTGCGTGCAATGCCACAGTACACCATGTAGGGTGCTCTCCTGGCTGCCACAGTACACCATGCAGGGTGCGTGTCATGCCACAGTACACCATGTAGGGTGCTCTCCTAGCTGCCACAGTACACCATGCAGGGTGCGTGTCATGCCACAGTACACCATGTAGGGTGCTCTCCTAGCTGCCACAGCACACCATGCAGGGTGCGTGCAATGCCACAGTACACCATGCAGAGTGCCCTCCTGGCTGCTACAGTACACCATGCAAGGTGCGTGCAATGCCACAGTACACCATGTAAGGTGCTTTCCTGGCTGCCACAGTATACCATGCAGCGTGCGTGCAATGCCACAGTACACCATGCAGAGTGCCCTCCTGGCTGCTACAGTACACCATGCAAGGTGCGTGCAATGCCACAGTACACCATGTAAGGTGCTTTCCTGGCTGCCACAGTATACCATGCAGCGTGCGTGCAATGCCACAGTACACCATGCAGAGTGCCCTCCTGGCTGCTACAGTACACCATGCAAGGTGCGTGCAATGCCACAGTACACCATGTAAGGTGCTTTCCTGGCTGCCACAGTATACCATGCAGCGTGCGTGCAATGCCACAGTACACCATGCAGAGTGCCCTCCTGGCTGCTACAGTACACCATGCAAGGTGCGTGCAATGCCACAGTACACCATGTAAGGTGCTTTCCTGGCTGCCACAGTATACCATGCAGCGTGCGTGCAATGCCACAGTACACCATGCAGAGTGCCCTCCTGGCTGCTACAGTACACCATGCAAGGTGCGTGCAATGCCACAGTACACCATGTAAGGTGCTTTCCTGGCTGCCACAGTATACCATGCAGCGTGCGTGCAATGCCACAGTACACCATGCAGAGTGCTCTCCTGGCTGCTACAGTACACAATTCAGGGTGCGTGCAATGCCACAGTACACCATGCAGAGTGCCCTCCTGGCTGCCACAGTATACCATGCATGGTGCGTGCAATGCCACAGTTCACCATGTAGGGTGCCCTCCTTGCTGCCACAGTATACCATGCAGGGTGCGTGCAATGCCACAGTTCACCATGTAGGGTGCTCTCCTGGCTGCCACAGTACACCATGCAGAGTGCCCTCCTGGCTGCTACAGTACACCATGCAAGGTGCGTGCAATGCCACAGTACACCATGTAAGGTGCTTTCCTGGCTGCCACAGTACATCATGCAGGGTGATCTTGTGTCTCACCTGGAAAGATGCAGCAATTGGCAGAATGACTGCTGTGCATGGAATTATTCTCCCACCGGTGAACAAAAGATATAGGGATAATAATCTGCAGTATTGCCTGTCGTTTCTGGTATGTTTAATTACCGTTCTTCTTTATATGCCAGTGCAAATATGACGAAGGTGATGTGCATAGGGCAGAAAGCCATGCCACCTGAATTTCATCATTACAGAAGCAGAACCAGTAAGGTATTGTGACTGGTTGATATGGGTTGCGCTTTTCATATTGCTTTTATGTACTAAATAATCATAGTTTGAGAAATTAATCAGCTACTCACCATTTGGAGCTCGGCAGAGAAGAAGTCCAGGAATGCTGTTATCTAGTCATCCAGCCCTGGAAAAGAACAGATGAATGAGGTCACAGTGCCTCACCAGTGGGAGAAAATATCTTCTTGAATGAGAATATATAATATCTCTAAACACCTAGTCATGAGGTTACTGCATAAGGTTATGCATTCACCATAGAGATGAAGTACACAAATGCTTTTCAGACTATATGGCCTAATCTCCATACCATATAGGGAGAGTTTGATCTTTAGGCGTGGGTTACCGGTTCAAACTTCAGTTTCAGAATGATCCAGCTTTATTCGATTTGACTTTCATTTTCACTATACCTAAAGTAACAGACAATTAAGTCCATCACATGCATGCAACAGATATCAGTTGAAACCTGGGCACTAGTGGTGCAGAAGGAAATCAGTGTTAAAGCCGAACTCAAGGCAACAAGCTAAATACAAAGCTGAAAGACATATATAGAAACTGTTTTAGCTTGCCAAATGATTTGTATTTGTGTCTATATAATCCTGGGATTTACACAACACAGCCAAGGTGGTCACTGACTTCTTTGTCCTCTGTAGCCAAGCAATACAGCCTAGTCATCCCCCACCCCCAGACTTTGATTGGACATTGAAAGAGCAGCAGTATACCGATAAGGTCATCCCTCTGCTCTCCTAACAGAATTTTCCTTGTCGGCACCTGACTGGCTTTGAGTATTGCCCTTGCCTCTCCCAGTCTGAGCGCTGCTGAACAAAAACTGATATCCAGTCAAGTCCAACACTTACACTAGCTGTATTCAAAAATACATGGAGTTGGGCTGTAAGTGGCCCTCAGTACAGTACTTATAGTTACATTAGAACAGAGGGTTATGGGAAAGAGTGCAGATGTTGCAGAATGTAAGGCTCGTCTTCCTAAACAGAAGTGAGGGTTTTGGGTATTTTTAATTCTGAAAAGGTATACATGACATCTATGATAATTGTCACATATGACCCATTGTTTAGTCCATATATTATATACAGGGACACCCATTGCTGAAATGTATTTTGAACATATTAGTTGCCTGGCTGGAAGCCTATTCATTTCTCTCAAAGTTTTTCTTGCAAACATACACTCTGGGCAAGGAAACAATACTGTTGGTGATGTAAATGCAAACTGTAATTCCCAGCAGCCATTGGAAGGAAGCCAATATGTGGGCTGATCTGGTGGAGGGTTCTAGGCGATGACAGTGTAATGAAGTACAACTCTACCATCGCCCCAATGTTAGGTCAGTGAGAAAGAATCCTGTCTGAGGACGATATGATGATGCCAGCAATGATTGTTCTAAACTCTGTTGGAGTAGGTAGGTAGGTAGGTGGTTAGTCACTTTGTCACAAAGGAAAGTAGCGGTAGTGACCCATTCTCCACATATCTGTTTGAAGGAGCCATGTCATACTACTAGTTCTTGGTCCGCATGTGGCCCTGCCACACTTTCTGTGCATCCCTCAGTGCTTTCAAATTGCAGTTCAATGAGCCCGAAGCTGTTCTCCAGTGTATAAAAACGGTATTTACTTATGTATTCTTCCAGGTCAACACTTCACAAAATATTTTTTAAATGTTACTATAATGTTAAATTATGATAGCGCTAAAATCTATTTTTCTGGAATTAAAGGAGAAGTACTGGGAGAGTAAAATGTACTCTTCCCAATACTTAGAGCTGGCGTGTGACACTGCAGCTGTCAATAAATATAAAATTGAGAACCGAGCGATCACAAACCACTGATTGCTCAGCTCACTGCTTGCTGCAGGGATTCCCCTCTCTCTGTTCCCCCAGCACTCATTGGAGGGACAGACATTGGGAGGGGTTGGGCAAAGCTGGCACTCACTCTAAAGAGGCAGAGTCAGCTGTCAATCAAAAAATATTGTCGGGATCCTTCCTGGCTGCAGCGTGACATGCTGAGTTTGGGTCACAGGAGTACATTAGTAAAAACAAAACTAAAGCCAAAAAAAGGTTTGGCTTTAGTTCTCTTTTAAGTAGTTCAACAGGTCAGATTTAAAGAGTTCATAGAGAAATGTACAGTGACCAGATACTGTTCTAGTAAAACGCACATGCTACCTTGAATGAAGTTATGTTATTTCAGTGCCTGGTTGGCATTTTCAGCTTTGTCAACTCACCCACAGAGTTGCCACAAAATCCTATCCCAGTGGTTCCAACCTGGAAGACATGTACCCCTAGGAGTAAGAGGCAGGACATTTAGTGCAGGACTGGATGAATTCCAGGAGCCAGGCAGCTACAGCTGGAGTCTAACGTTTCATCAAAAAAAAAAAAAAAAAAAATCCTGCTGGCTCCTGGATTGGGCAGTCTGGCTCCTGAATTCCTATTAATTTGCCCACCCCGGATTTGGTAAACAGTATAGGAAAAATAATTCAGTAATGGCCATAGCAGCACAGCATCGTGTGCTTTCATGGTGCAGTTGGCCTGGCCCCATGGCACCACTGGTTGTTATGATACTGATAAAAAAAAATTAAAGTATTTGTTTACATACTAATATTTCAGATCTACCACCTACAGACAGAATGTTCATGGAAGCAGCCTGCAAGAACAGTTTGTTTAATTTTTAATAAAATTATTTTAAAAATGTACATTAAAATCTCTTTATACTACATGTAAAATCTCTAAAAATAGAAAAAAACCAAGAGGAAAATTGCTTGCCCATGCTCGTCCACTAGTGTAGTGTAATCTCAATGCTTATTCAACCACAAACCCCAGAAAGACTTCAACTCCAGCTTCACCATATGCTAACCATCAGGCTGGAAAGTCAGATCGCTACTCAACATGGGGCTCAGCAATCCGAGTCTTCAGTGGTCTGCCATGCCCTCTGTACAGTGCTCCAATCAAGTACCTTAACTATTAGCAAAAATGTATCTTATTTGTGTATCACTCGGCTGTAGGTCCTAAAAAATGTTGTCTGAATTGGTGCTGACACTGTCCTTCCTTCTGGAGGGGGGCTACTTTTGTTCCCCATGGTCCCTTTGTCTTGTATAGTAACCACCGCTCCAAGATCCCTCCCGGGATGGACTACAATCTCATGTTTAGTTTACTAATTTGTATTGATATTGTAGTACATCACAGGAGTGAGCTTGGAGCGATGACTACTTTACAGCACACACAGGGACCATGGGGAACAAAAGTGGCCACCCTCCAGAAGGAAGGACAGTGTCAGCACCAATTCAGAGATGATTTGAGGATCTACAGCCGAGTGATTACACAAATAAAGTCCAGTATTGTTAATAGTTAATTCTGCATTCACACCTAGGTGTCAGAGATTCAGCGTGATTTTTTTCTTTGCAATTGACATGCATTAATGCAGTCTATGGGGGTCAAATGCGCTGTAATCTGCCCAAAAAAAGTTTTTGTACTTTTTCCAGCGTTTGGCGTTTTACAGCTTGTGGCAAAATGCTCGGCTGTGAACGGGGGCCATAGAAATGAATGGGATTTCTTGCGTTGAGCATTTTGTCACACTTAGCTTTGAGCGACAAAAGCCTAGGTGTGAATGGGGACTTAGGGACTTGAATGCATTTTTAAGATTTAGTTCCAGAGTTTAGCGTCACCTTAAAAAGAATCCTGTTCTAGTGAATTGCAGCGTATACATTGCAAAGATTCTAGGAAACTTTGTTGCAGATTCTCATCTCTCTCTGTGGATGTTATATTCCTATATTTTCTCCGTTTTCAAGTTTGTAAAATAAAATGTAACTGCATTGTAATTTGCAAATATGTTACTTTTTACCACAATGTTTCCTGCAGCAATTGTTTACTACTTTTCACTTACAAAATTAAATAAGTGTGTCTGTTGTCCAGGGGTGCCCACATGTTACCATCAAAGTGTATGCTCCAACAAATGTATAGAAGAACTCTGGGCAAATAAAATATCCTCATACTGCAAGGGTTAACAGCTCATTTTGTCTAGGGAGCTAAAATAACAGAGATATACCCACTTGAACCATGATCCCAACTGGCTCCTAGACTGGTCCCTTTAGCAAGTCTCCCCCCTCCACTTCAGCGATGATATATCCCTTGGTGTTCTCACGTCCTATACACTATATAAACCATGATGACTTATACGACCTTAGACTGCCGGAGCGGAGAGGGAGTGAGGCTGAAGGGATCGGTATGAGAGTCAGAGATCATGGGTTCAGCTGAGTATATCTCTTATTTTAGCCCCCTCTGCAAAACGAACACTTAACCCTTGCAGTGTGGGGGTTAAGATTTTATTTGCCTGGAGTTCTTCCTTAACAAAGCTTTACAATTAGGAATACATGATACAAGGAGACAGGGGTTACTGTAAAGGAATGGGAACGGTCTGCAACTTTTATGTTACCCAATATGATTCTATGATACGGATATGATGCCTCATCCCCAATTATGCCTGGTATAGAAAAGGTGTATAAATCCTTCATACAGAAGACTTTCCCCCTGCTTACAGCAGGAAAATGTAACATGGTACCCTATGGCTGGCTCTACTGCTAATATGAAGTGTCATTCTATATCTGCCCTGCCAGAAGTTATAATTACAGTATGGAAGAAGTTCTTGCCCAAGCTCCTTCCTCACTGGCAGCTAATTATACAAGCTTACTTTTCCATACAAACCTCTCATGTCCTGTCCAGTCCACCCAATGCCAGCATACAGCCACGTTACATAGAACTGTGCCCCCCTCTCCATCCACCCACAAGCACAGCAGGGCCTTTCCTGATAAAAAGCTGGCCTCAGAATTCTAAAACTCAAATGACCCGTTGTCACTGCTGGGACTAAACTGTATAGGTTTTAAAACTTAAAGATCTGCTGATGTGTAAATGCTACAAACTTACAATACATGTTGAAAGAGTAACGTGTACCTATAATCATACCACGCCTCAGACTGCTAGTCTCATGACATTAAGAGTAAGACGTGCTGCTCACTGTTCCCCTTGCTGGAAAGGAAACGATACCTAGGGACCTGTAATGCAAGTATCTCCCTGCTTTAGTTTATTCATTCTTGGGATATGTGCTTCCTTCCTCTCCTCTGCTGCTTCTTGATCATTACCCCATCAATCATCAGAAACCAAAGACAAAAAGTTTTCTTTAACTCTTGGCGCTAATGGCTGCCAGCTGAACGATCAACTTGCTGTTGCATACTCAAAGCAAACGATTTTACACACGGAGGTGGCGCTCTGTTCCTTTTGGTTGTCAGAAACCAAAGACCTACTTCTCTACCAAGATGGCTGCCTGTATCATCCACAGAGAAAAAAACCAAGGAATGAGGCATGGTAAGCTGGTCCTTAAGAAAAGATCAGCTGGGTGTACCTGGAGGAATAAGGTGCATAGCCCTCTGGTCTCCGCATCACATCACTTTTTTTTCCCATGGTTGCACAGTTTAAGTGCCTAGAGCCATTTTTTTCATTTTGCGTACATCATATGAAAATTAACCTTTTGTACATGAAAACGCTCTTCAAAACTCCAAAATGTTATACACCAATCAGCCATAACATTATGCCCACCCACCTAATATTAAGTAGGTTTCCCTTTTGCTGCCAAAACAGCCCTGACCGATTGAGGCATGGACTCCGCTAGACATCTGAAGTTATGCTGTGGTATCTGGCACCAAGCCATCAGTAGCAGATTCTTTATGTCCTGCAAGTTGTGAGGTGGGACCGCCATGGATCAGACTTATTTTTCAGCACATCTCACAGATGCTCGATTGGATTGAGATCTGGAGAATTTGTAGGAAGAGTCAACACCTCAAAATTGTTGTATTCCTCAAACAATTCTTGAACCATTTTTGCAGTGTGGCAGGGTGTATTACCCATTTGAAAGACGCCACTGCCATCAGGGAATACTATTTCAGTGCAGGGGTGTACTTGGTCAGCAACAATATTTAGGTAGGTGGTACATGTCAAAAGTATCATCCACATGCATGGCAGGACCCAAGTTTTCCCAGCAGAACATTGCCCAAAGCATCACACTGCCTCCGCTGGCTTGCCTTCTCCCCATATTTCTAATATTATGTCTGATCGGTGTATATTTTCTGACAGTAGAGGCCCGGTAGAATAAAACGTTGGCAGCTGCACTTATATTTGCTTGGTCATAGATAGTTTATTCACTACTAGTTAGACATGTGCACTGCCAAAAAATTTGTTTAGTTTCGTTTCGTTTTAAATTCGGATTTGTGTTATTTCGTTTTTCGGGATTCGGGTGTGAAAGTCAATTCGGATGAAATTCGTTAGCAGGAGTTCGTTCGCACGTTCGTTTCGTTTTCGTTTCTTATTCGTTTCGTTCATTCGTTCGTTTGCAGCAAAGTGACATTGGAGGGGGAAAATTATTTTCTTCAACGAACGAAACTGTTTATCAAACCCATATTTTCAGTAAACACATTCAAATTAGTTTTAGTACACACAAACACAATTCAATACCCAATTTTATAGCAAAGTATAGAAGTTGAGGTTGTCACGTAAATAGATATCAGATATGCCGACATTTAAAACTGTGTTGGCCCATGCAACTGCAAAAATAATTATGGTACCCAAAAATGTCCTTAGGTGATGCTAAAAAGCCTCGACAGTGCATCAATTTAGAGTTAGCTATGTGTGATCGCCCCAGAATCATTGCTGCAACTCCTGATGTTCCTGGGCAACCAGGAGGGACAGGTTAGTCCCGACATATGGCTAGGGGGCAGCACGTTAAAAACAAGGCGTGACCAGGTTTGGTGAAACGGGACGATGATCTGTCTGTATTTCTGGACCTGGCTGGAGCAGGGGGTAACCAGACATAAATGGACGCCCGTCTGTTTAGATCCGTCTGTCCATAGACTGACATTGGGCTTTTGATCCGCCTGAAAAACTGAGCGGTGGACCTGATCGGAATGCCCGTGTGAAAGGGCTCCGAGTTCATTCAAAGAACAAGGTTTAGATGCTTATATACCAAAGAAATGTCAGTACTGACACTTTCAGACTCTATTCACACGTAAGCATGAGCATAGTCCAGCAATCTAGAGGCTTTATTGTTGGACATTTGTGTCTTGCAGTATGGGGACAGACACATAGTTACATAGTGTTTGAGGTTGAAGAAAGACACAGGTCCATCAAGTTCAACCTTTGTGTGTCTGTATGCGAGTGTGTGTGTGTGTGTGTGTACACGAGTCTCTGTGTGTGTGTACACAAGTCTCTGTGTGGTCTAGTTTTTAAGTGTACCTGTACCCCTGTATGTTATGGTCTCTGAGGAAGGTATCTAAATGCTTTTTGAATGGATTCAATACTCTCTGCTGATACCACTGCTTGTGGCAGCGAGTTCCAGATTTAACCGCTCTGACTGAACAGAAGCCCCTACGCCCCTTGTGGTTAAATCTTTTCTCCACCCGTTTTAGGTGGTGGCCTCTAGTCTTTGTTATGGAGTTTACTGTAAACACTTTATTGCTGATGTTACCGCTAAACATTTTGTACATCAAAATCATGTCCCCTCTTAATCTCCTCACTTCCAGCGTGAACACGTTTACATTTAGTGACCTTGTCTCATAGCTTAGGTCCTCCAGTCCCTTAATTAGTTTAGTTGCCCTTCTCTGGACTTTCTCCAGCTCAAGGACATCTTTTCTGTGGATTGGTTACCAAAACTGCACCGCATACTCCAGATGAGGCCAAACCAGTGTTCTATAAAGTGGCAAAATTATAGCTTTGTCTCTACAGTAAATTCCCTTTTTAATACAAGACAGTACTCTGCTCGCTTCGCTTGCTGCAGCCTGGAATTGCATGCTATTGTTCAATCTGTGGTCTACAATGACCCCCAAATTTTTTTCCATTTCTGACTTCCCTAGTGGAGTACCCATTAATATGTATTCTTCTTGCCTGTTTTTGACCCTAAAATGCATTACTAATGTGTTTTTGGCCCCACAGACTCTTAAATAGGAACACCTAAAAAACACATGTAAAAACAAATTTTTCAGGCATTCCTATTAAAATCTAAAAGGCCAAAACGCACGATTCTACCCCGAAAGAACCTTATGTACTTTTTTGAGCTTCACACAACTGGTGACAATGCTGAGGTGTGAACGGGGGCCATTGGAAACAATGGGATTCTTCTTGTTGATCGCTATCCTGCTTAGGGGAAGGAGCTACAAACAGCCTAGGTGTGATTGGGGCCCTAGCTGGTGCTTATTGTATGTTGGGAACATTTATACATCTAAAAGTTATTCAAATCTAAAGCTGAACCAGAAGTATTAGAACACTCAGCTTTATGCTGAGAACCATTCCTTATGTGCACTGCCATGAAATAACTATGTCTGATCTGCTGCAAAACGGCATTAGTTTATATTTAACAAGGAAACACGTCACACATTTACTGAACGTGCATAACCTATTTCCCATAAAGACACACCTTTATTAACACATTTCCTGGCCAGCCTCCAACTTCTGAATATTGTGAAAAAATAATGCCAAGAGAGTATGTAACATGTCGCGTCATAAGCAAATGTTACACATTCCCAGCCCAGGATTAAGCTTTTAAAAATCCAGTAATAGTACTTGGAATGGTGTTTCTCACCTGCGCATATTATTTTTGTATTTCTATACAAAACATTAAATAAAAACCTAACGTTCTAGGAATTTTCTTTCTCTAAATTCTAAAAATGCCAGTAAGAGTGCCTGTTCGCACTATCCCGCCTGCTGAAATGCACTGCGTTAGCGGTTGGACTAGTGTGTTCCGACAGGTTTGGTGGGTGGTCAATGTGATGCGCTGTCACCGTTACCTTTTTTTAAACTTTATTTGGAGTGAACAAAGTGCACACTCCATTTATGTCCCTGCACAAAAGCGCGGTGTACTGTGCTGCTGTGACCTGCGGAGGTCCAGTGCGCCGCAGAAAATGCAGCATTTTTTTCACATCGCTGCACATCACACCCACATTGTGGTGTGAATGGGACAAAAAGAAAGCAATAGTTTTCTATGTGCCCTAGTGGTGGCCGCTGTTGTTGTTGCTTGATCAAAACCGAGCAGTTTTTGCCCGTTCATCGTAAACAGCGCGATTGTCGCGCGTTTTTTAATGCATACAGATGTCTATGGTACCCAAACCGTGCGACACCCGCCCAAAAACAGCTCCTGCACCTTTTCGCGCAACAGGTGATTTCGTTCGCGCGACAAACAGCAAAAGGTGTAAGCAGCCTCCATTGACTTCAATGCGAATCTGTGTTTTGCACGATATCGCGTGTCTCAAACCGCGCGATAAAACGCCTTGGTGTGCACCATCCCTAAAGTAGAACTAAAGCCAAAACTTATTTTTTATTTTTATTTTTTTTTAGTTTTGGATTGCGTAAGGGAGGATTATAACCCTTGTCAGGAAGTGAAGGGGTTGCCATCTGTGTCCCATTGGGGAGATTTCCCTTCACTTCCTGTCCAATAGCCACAATAGGAAGTGAGAGGAAATTCCCCTCAAAGAAGGGGAAATCCCTGGTGGTCAGCAGGCAGGGTCCCCATTGGAAGGTTTCCCATGTATTTTTGTTTTGATGGCAAGCCAAAATTTGGGATTTTTTTTCTCTTTCACCGATAACAGTTACCAGGACACATTCCTCCTGATACTCTTGGCAATGAGGGGGCCTGTATTGCTAAAGCAAACCTTGCAGGGCAAAGCAAAGGGTTGGCTTTCATGGTGACCTTACTGGCAGCAAATATTAAGTGGAATGAACATTCCAATTAATATTCTGAAGTAAACTTTATGTTTGTAACACTGCATTTGTGTATTTTAATTTTAAATCAAGGATGGTATTTATTTCATTTTGTCTTATCCGCTTAATTGAAAAAATAAATCGACCAACTATTACCGATGATGAAAATAACTATAATGGATTATGAAAATAATCATCAGTTGCAGCCCTAGATGAGTCCGCTGCCAGTGTGAACGTTACGCCCTCCTTCGGCACAGCCATGGAAGCTGCTGCTTAGCGTTTCAGCTGATCTTTCTATCATCATCCGAAGTGAATTTTCCATACTGTATATTTGTTTAGCAGAGCTCTGCTGAAATACAGGGGATTACCGGAGGCCAATATCAAGGGAGTTTTTTGTCTTTATACTAGCTTCATTTGAATATAAATGTGTAGTTTCAAAGCTGAACTTCAGGTAAACATATAGATGAAATACATATATGCCCGTGATTAGACAGCGAAAGGAGAAGAGCAGACTGATAATCTCATTTCTGCTGTCCCTTCCTATCAGCATGCTCCTTACACTGCAGCTCAAGTGACTGGCTGCTTCTCCCACTCTCACTCTGAGCTCTGCTGTACAGGGGGTTGCAAAAAGCGCATACTGAGCCCATCTCAGGTATATACACTGCTTGCATTTAAAGAAGAGCTCTGGGCAAATAAAAATCTTAACCCTGCATGGTATGTCCCTCGGTGTCTTCACATTTTATACACTGTATAGAGCGTGATGACTCGCAGTACCTTACACTGCTGGAGCAGAGAGGGGGTGGTCTAGGAGTCAGATGGGATCGTAGTTCAGGTGAGTATAAGCACCCTTTCACAAGATCGCATTGCACGCGTGTCGCGGTGACACGTGTTCGCAGACAGATCAGTGGCGTTCTGGTTAGCAATTCTGCCTTGCAGCCCCAGGGGTCCCTGGTTCAAATCCTGGTTAGGACACTATCTGCAAAGGAGTTTGCATGTTCTCCCTGTGTGGGTTTTCTCCAGGTACTCCAGTTTCCTCCCACACTCCAAAGACATGCTGGAAGGTTAATTGGTTTCTGTCTAAATTGTCCCTCATATGTATGCATGTGAGATAGGGACCTTAGATTGTAAGCTCCTTGAGGCCAGGGACTGATCTGAATGTGCTCTATGTAAAGTGCGTACATTTTTGGCGCTATATAAATATATGAATTTGTTTTGCGCATTTGGCAAGCATCCCCCTTGATTTCAATGGGCTCCTGAACACGCGGCAAACAAGGGAAAGTAGCGCATGTAGCAAAATCTGCAACATGCGTTGTGCTTTTTCCTCCCACGTGTTCTCCTGGCTGCATTTAGAGTGCCACTAACTAGTAATGGCTCCGCAAGCACGTTCCGCATTTGGTGCGGGTTTCGTATAAAAGCGTACGTTTTTTCCTGCAATTGGCGCACATTCATGAAACATGATGGTGTGAATGAGGTTAACTATTATTTTAGCTCCCTAGATAAAACAAGCACTTAACCCTTGCGGTGCGGGGGTAACCCCCTCTTTAAGCTGGCCATACAAGTACAAACTTGATTCCCCCATCCACGCTAAACAGAGTGGATGGACCAATCGCCCCTGCTGGGCTACTAAATACATGAAATGGCTGACTGCCTGCAGTCAATGTTCGGCTGACGTTTTTTTCCGCCCGTCCTTTCCAGTCGAAGTTTGTCGAGCCGGATGGCTGGCGGCAGGGTCACCTATGGCTGAATTTTAGAATTCAGATGATGTTTGATCCATGTTTGGTCAGCTTTATAATGATGTACTATTCTATTTTACTTCATTTTTATTTAATATCGTCTGTACTGATCATTTTCTGATGAATTTCCTTCCATGAATTTTCCTAAAACGGCATTTACATAAACCAGCTTGTAATTTATGCCTAGTAGCCTTTAGAAACAGCAATGTGCCAGTTCCTACGGGCTTTTAGGCTTTATTTGAGCCATAGTACAGCACTGGACAAACCGCAGGGGCCAGGTCGCCAATGCTCCTTACAAATTACAGCTGGCGCCTAACTTTTGAGGTTTTCTCTAGTCGCCGTCATTGGTTTTGCCAGTTTTTTGGGTTGTCTGGGTGCCTTTTGGGTAGATTTCCCATCACTTCCTGTCCCAATTAGGCAGTCACTAGGACAGGGACTGAGGGAAAATCGAGGTCACAAATCGCAATACAAATGTGGTGTGTCTCCGCACTTGTAGTCCAGGACAGGGTTAGAGCCTCTGTAACATTTATAATGCTGTCTTTCCAGTTCCCACTTGAACATGGCCCTTCATTATCATGTCCTGGTAATAAATGGTCACTGGGAGAGGAAGAGAAGGAAAAATCACCATAGACAGCGATACAAACATGACAAAGATTCTAATACAACCTCACTGTACTCAAAAATGCCTCTTTAATTTAGTAGGAACGCCATAGGTCAGGGGTAGGCAACCTCGGCACTTCAGCTGTTGTGGAACTACAAGTCCCATGGGGCATTGCAAGACTCTTGCAGCCATAGGCTCCCAGACGCAAAAGCATTTTAGGATTTGTAGATTCACCACAGATGGAACGCGCAAGTTGCCTACTCTTGCCATATAAACTCTAACATGGCACTTTCTGCCGCGTTTTATAAAACATGATGCGTTTGGAATTCCCCTTTTACTATTTTGGTTATGCATACAAATGGCCAAATCCAAATATTCATCACCCTGCTGAAATTCTAGAACATGCGAGAAAACGGAAACAGCAGCCACAGGTGAAGATGTAGTCAGCACACAGACACCTCCAGATACTAATTAGCCCCCATTCACACCATAGCATCACAGGGACGTGCGTTTCTGCGTGTTAGCAGACTTTTATTTTCCTGTGGATTTCAATGGGTTCATGGAAGCGCGCCAAATACAGTAAAGTAAATCTTACGACATGTGTGCAGCGTTTTTTCCCCCTCACATTCATGCACAGTCTCATGTACGTGCAGAAAAACACAGTGTTTGCTCAGCAGCGATTGGGGTGCCATTAAAAAGTCATTGCACCGCAAGCAGGTTTGTACTCATTTAGTGAACGGACACCAAAGCGTGCTCTTTTGTACGCTACTGTGCGAATAAGAACTTACCTGCAGATTCACCCAGACTTATCCATGCTTAATTTTAGGGCCCATTAGGACCCCATTCACACGTGTCGATCTGGCATTGCTGCGGCAGGAATCCCAGGTGTCCCGTTCAGATGCACCCGCTGTACACATTCAAGTTAATGAGGGGGGTAATACATGGTACAGTTACATGCGCTTCGGGATAGAGGACAGTTGCTGGATGCATCATGTATGCCAAACCACATGTAATCATTCCAAGTACTAGAACATGAGGACTGCTTCTTACAGATGCGCCCGCTGTCACCTTGTCATTAACGTCAATGTGTACAGCGGCCGCATCTGAACAGGGACACCTGGAATTTCTGCTGCAGGAATGCCAGATCGCCCCATGTGAACGGAGCAATGTTGCATTTAACACATGCCTCGCAATGCGCTTAAACATGTGTCCAACGTCCCCATAATAAAAATAGCCGGGGTGCTTAAACAAGGCCTTTGTGACAAATTTTTGGCAGTGTGGACGGATTCGGAAGCTTTGCACCAAATTCATGAAACCCATGCTACATTTTCCTTGTTGGCACTGACATGTGCGACAAATTCAAGTCGTTCTTTTACTATCTGTCCCTAAAGTTGTGACAAATTGATAAAGTAACACCGCCATGTCAGTGATAAGGAAGTGGGAGGCCGACATAAGTCAATGGCAGTGCATCAAAATGCACATACCAAGATTTTTGATGTTTTGGCAACAGGTATTAACAAGCCTTGGTCAATGGCTGTTAACCCAAGCCACACCAAACTTTAGGTTCAAAAAGCATTGGAAACGCACGTCAACACTCATGGCAATGCAAAAATTAAACACATGCCGACACACCATGTAATCTCACCTACATAACACACCTCTATGCACACACATAGATCTAACTGGACCCTTAGGCCTGGTTCACACTGAGCGTATTGTCGCAGCTGATTCAGCGCAACAAAAAGCTTCCCCCCAAAAAATCCCATTCATTCTTATGGCCCCTGTTCTCTCCTGAGCGTTTTGTCCCAACAAGGGGACAGGCTCCAATGTAAAGGGGGCAGCGAGTCTGATGTGAAGGAGGGCTCTTGATGCAAAGGGTGGGGACAGGCTCCAATGTAAAGGGGGCAGCTTTGATGTAAAGGGGGAACAGGCTCTGATCTAAAGGGGCAGCTTTGATGTATCGGGGGAGTCTGATATGAAGGGGGGGCTCTTGATGTGAAACGGAACACCTTTTATGTATATGTTTTTTAAATTCTGTTTTTTTTATTATTAAGAAAGATTTTTCAGACATAAAAACCAACAAGGTCATACTGCAAGCAATGTCATATATAACCTCATAACATGAAATGTCGCCATATCATGGTATAGCAATAAGAACACCCTTTTATGTATATGTTTGCATGGGGTTCCCCCTTAGAATTCACATCAGACCTATATGGGCTAAGGGTCTGGTATGGATTTTTGAGGGGTAAAACATTGCTTTTAACATTTTAGACTGGGGTGTCTCGAGATTTTGCAGACTTTTAAAAGGTGCCGTGGCTGAAAGTAGCTGGAGAAACGCTGCTATAAGTAATCACATGGCTGATTCGGTTCTTGACCATGGTAGTCAGTCTACACAGGCAGCCTCTAGGTGGAGCTTTACTACAAGTGGTAAGGCTCCTTGTGGAAGTAGTCACCATGTGTCTTATGTCTTGCATGCACACAGGCGAGGGTTTCAGGTCCTCCCTGGAAGGCAGATTGTAGGGTGATCAGCGTTTCACTGTCTACTTCCTCCTTCTGGGGAAACGAGAACTGAAGCCACGACTGGGATTTATTCAGCCTGCCCAGTTATACACCTGTGAGGGGAGGTCGTTCTATGAATCCCCCCGATATCTTCATATACAGGACATCGCAGCCTTTCACATCTCCAGACAACAGACCACCCTGCAATGGAAATCAGTCTTACTTGCACTCAAAAAGTCTCTTATGTACTCTTCTGCAGAGTAAAAAAGAAAAGTTTGAAGTGGTTACGTGTACAAGGGGCCTGCAGGCTTTTCCACGCTGCTCTGTGGGCTTCAGAGAATCCTTTTAATCGCCCAAGCCGGCTTCCACTGTAAGCAAACCTTCTACAAAGCCTTCTAGGGCCCCATTCATACATTCAGGTGCTCCTGTTAAAGTCTACTGGGGCCAAAACGCGTGACTCCGCCCCAAAAGAAGCTCATGTGCTTTTTCGTGTTACCGGCGTTTTGCTACATGCAACAGAACGCTCAGGTGTGAACAGGGGCCATTTACAATGGGGTTCCATCTATTGAACGCTTTAGCGCTCAGACATTTCAGCTACAAAATGCTCATTTGTGAATGAGGACTTAGGCTGGGTTCCCACCTAGGCGTACGGAATATGTGCATTTGCCGCACGTTTTACCGCGATTTGCGGTAAAACACGTGCTTCCGAGGGCTATCCCGCTGTATCTTAATGGATACGCGCGACAAATACGCCCCCAAAGAAGCTCCTGCCCCAGGTCTGTACAGAGAACAGACATGGGCATGGAGGAAGTAATCAATGGACTATAAATGCAGTGACATCACACTTGTACTCCATTGAGATCTATGAGTTCCTCTGCCGCGGTGGCAGATGGGAGTTGTGGTCTTTTCATTCACAAATAATGTGAATGGATGAAGTGTCACCATACTTTGTTACACCCTAAATAATGGTGTAATATTCTTTTAGAGCCCATTCACACTGTATAAATAAGGATGTCAGATTTATTTAACAGGCTCATAGCTCCTCCCAAGCAATTCTACGCCAAGATCCAGTATGAACACACCACATATGATATGTAAAATGCCCCATCAATCAGTCAGTCAGATATAACACAGCATGTGGAAGTGTGTCAGGTCCTAGACCAGTGGCAGGTAACCTCAGCATATCAAATCAAAATTATTTCATAGAACATTTAAAGTCGGACCTTCCAATGGAGACATTTCTTACAGGGACACTGCTCTAAAGCTGGCAATAGATAGATGGAACGATGATAGATGGAACGATGATAGATGGAACGATGATAGATGGAACGATGATAGATGGAACGATGATAGATGGAACGATGATAGATGGATAGATAGAACAACGATGGATAGATCTTATATCAGGGGTGGACAAATGATTATGGAATTCCGGAGCCAGTCTGATCTTGTTTTAGAAACATTGACAACAACTAGAGAAAGCCCGCACAAGTATAGTGCCGGCTGTCATTTCTAGGCACAATGGTGACCTGTCTCCTGGGATTTGTCATGACATATATACAGTATATATCTATATCATGATACAGAGCTGGACAAATCCCAGGAGCCAGGTCACCAATGAGATATACAGTATATACCATATGCACATGGTGTCATTTTTCCTGCCATACCCATTGTACAGATCCTCAGCATTCTGCGGCCAGGGCTACACTGACCTGCCACCATTAATAATGGTCCTGTAGCAAGCAGCGCCTCCCCCCACTCATTGCAGGCAGCAGTGCTAGAAGTAGGTCTGCTCCTGAAGACCAGCGGAATGTCCCCTCCTCTCCAGGAGCAGACAATGCTGTTCCCTTCATTAGCATACAGCTGACACTTGGCTCTTTTCACACTGACTGTCCCACTGAGCTGCATGTGGTCCCAGGAGACAGGCTGACCCAGGAAGCAGGCTACATGGAACAAATGGGGACCCTAGCCCCTACTTAACCTCTTCCCCGCCAGGCATCTGTCTGCCTATCCCCTGGCACTGAGCAGGTTAAACTTTAAATCCCTTGGGTCATGCAGATCCCAATACAGCAAATAACAAGAACAAATAAACAATGTAACAAACAAATCAGTGTAACTTTCCTGCTGTTTATTATTAATTCCAAGTAACTTCCAGGGCAGCAGAATGATCACAGTAAGTTCCCCCATGCCCCACACGTAGGGATCGCACAGCACAAGTAGATACAGTGAATTAATTGGGGGGAAAATGAAAGTAACCAAGACACAGCAAGCCTTGGGAAGCTGAGATTTTCCATGACCATCAATCCTCTGGTCTGATGATACAAACAGGCTATTAGAAGGAGTCAGTGAGACACATGAGCCTGCAGGCAGGCCATGCTGATACACACAGCAAGCTGACATTGAACAATAAAAAGCAGCACAGCCTGTCCACACACCCCCCAATGCCCAGCGCACCCCCCAATGTTCAGCGCACCCTCCAATGCTCTAGCGCACCCCCCAATGCTCAGCGCACCCCCCAATGCTCAGCGCACCCCCCAATGCTCAGCGCACCCCCCAATGCTCAGCGCACCCCCCAATGCTCAGCACACCACCAAGCTTTCCTAACTTTTCCCAAACTGCAATGCCTGCCCAACTCCAACCCAATGCTTTTCATCTCCTCCATACACATTTGCACAAGTTACACCCCACCCTGCCAAATCACAGAAAGCATAACCATGATCAGTGCAATGTGTTAGCTATAGATGCATTAAAAATAAAATCCTGATGATCATGAAGCAATGCTTCAGTGCACAGCAGTGTTTACATACCCCAGACAGATGAAGCAGTGGAAGCCAATCAGCAGCCCCCCTAAAAAACAAAACAAATAGCTGTTCCACTCTAAAGCTGTGAAGCAGTGCAATATTTTATAAATAACCCAGTGAATGACCCTCCCCCTACTGTAGAGCATGCTGCAGGAAATTAGTGCATTGTGTCTGGATCAGAGCCTGAGAATGCACAGAACCTGCAAGGAGGAGGAGGGGGTAGGGTGAGATGAGTAGAGATGGGGGTGAGCCCCATGCAGACACTTACCTGGACTCAGGACACGACTGGCTCACTAGTCACAGCTCACTACTAAAGCCACTCTTTGTTACCATACCCTGAAAACTTGAAAATGAGGCAGGCATGAGCAGCCGAGCGCAGAGCTCATCCAGCCAGCAGTCACAGCTCAGGGCTGCCAGCTGCTAACATTCCACACGCTACAATAGTGAGCGAGGCTGCTGAGGATACAGAGAGAGCAGCGGGCTGACCCCAGCACAGGGGGGCTTGTCTCATGTGCCTGTTGCATCACATTGCATTGTGTTCAGAGATCATAAATAAATACACAGACCCCAGTCATATAGTCACTTCCAAGCACTGGAATGCTGTGTGGTTTCATGTATGCATATGTAATGCTGTACTCCAGGTATATATATATATATATTTATAGTTACTTTGGGCCAGCTTGGCCCGGTGTAAGTTTGCATATTGTATACCTGGAATAACCATGGGTGTGCTATAAAGCGATGTAGTGGCCGGAGCTACTACCACAGTGCTGGCTGCCATTGTTTGGGTCCTTTGCTGAGCGGGTTCCCCTCTGCTGTGAAAACACGGGGGTCACTCAGTGGCGTCACGCTGAGGGGGTGACGCCATCAGAGGTAGTTCTATGGAAATCCCACCACACTCCTTACCAGTATGTCCCTTTCAATTGGGTGCTGAGGTGACTGCGGATGGCGCCTCTGTATCCAGGTATGCGTGTCACCAGCACACCAAGGTCAATTGTCTTTTTATTGACGTGAGTGCATCTTGTCAACAATAGGCAGCGTTTCGGGGCCACTTAGAGTCCCTTTATCAGGCACAGTATATACTGTGCCTGATAAAGGGGCCCTAAGTGGCCCCGAAACGCTGCCCATTGTTGAGAAGACGCACTCATGTCAATAAAAAGACAATTGACTTTGGTGTGCTGGTGGCACATTACTTTATACCATCAGACGGGGTGACACCAACATGATTGACAGTCATTCTGGTGTCACCCGCTAAGTAGGGCACTCAGTCATGGACCGATAACCCAATAGCAGCAGGAGAAAGGAGGGGACTTGGTGGCTTACCTGATCCCGCCAGGTCAATATCCCCTCCTCACCAAGATGGCCTCCAGCAGTGAAGTACATCACCACGCATGCTTGATGACGTCACTTGCTTGGCACAGGGACCATTCACAGAACACCTAGGGGGGAAATGATCAAAACTGGAGTAGATGTATCAAAATAATTTCTAAAAAAAAAGAGCAGGCAGAATCAGGAGCCAATCAGCGTCTCTCTTTAGATTGCTCAGTTAAGCTTTGAAAATGAAAGAGAGAAGCTGATTGGTTGTTCGGAGTAGAGGGGAAGCTGCTTAGCACCGGGCTGGATCCAGAGGCGTGTTCAGTTGCTCAGTCGCTGCGAGTACTGAGTTAGCTAACCGCCGCTGAACACTCTGCTGCAAGTCAGCGGTCAGCACTGCTAACTTAGCACTCGCAGCGGAAGTGAATGTGGATGCAAAATGTTGAGTGTGATGGAGGAGGTGGGGACAGAGTACCAGCTGCCATTTTAACTGTGGGCACACCTGGCAATGCTGGAGACCGGTGCCTGAACCCCAATGGAGGAAATCAATTCAGTGTGGGAACCTACAATTTATTGTTTTGGTGGATGAGCACACCAAATATTCATGAAAAATATTATCCTCCGCCATTTTGCTTGGCACTGTGCAGCCGAAGCGTTCAGTGAAGCTGCTGCAGCAAACAAATGCTGCAGAACAGCGACTCAGCGCCTGACTCAGGAACGGAACACGACTAGTAAACTAAACCTGAGATTGCAGTGACGTCACTGGTTGCCAGTAGCTGGGCAGGATGACAGGAGCACAATTTGTTGTAGATACACCTCTGCATACACCTATCATTGTATGCTCAATTCCCCATCCACACTGGGCTTGTGCAGCCCTACGAGGTTGACCGAAAATAAACACGTAGTGTAGGGGTGGGCAACCTGTGAGGAAACTACAAATCCCCTTCACACCTCTGCCTCTGGGAGTCATGCCTGTGGCTGTCAGAGTCTTGTAATGCCTCATGGGATTTGTAGTTCCACAACAGTTGGAGGGCCAAAGTTACCCACCCCCAAAATAGTGTTTGATCAGCCGTAGTGACAGGTGTAGTGACAGGTTTGCTTTGAATGAACCCATAATCTTTTCTCCAGCCCTCATCTCCAGCTGTTATGCTGGGAGGGAAAGAGGTTAGACCGCACAGGGTGCTTAGCTGACATTTAGGAATGTGTTAGGAGGCAAAGCTGAAACTACTAGAGTTATAATCACAGGATCACAAAATGGTCGCCTTAAAATGACATAGCGTGGGCAACGGTAGACATGGATGTCTCATACAGGGATTAGAGCAATCAGGGGGATGGTGCATAGATTAGGACTCACACTATGATTCCTAAATTGAGATAGAAGTGTAGGCAGATTATACCCAGTACCCTGTTATAGGTTTTACAAAATATCACAATCTGTGTTTAGGGAGGACCCCAGTCTGTCTTCTTGTCAGCCTTTTGTAGGTCCCAACACTCAAGGATAGAAACTGGGAGATGCAGGAAGAGCACTGTAAGTCCCCGCTCACACCATTGCATTCCATGAAGCGCAGGAAACTCAGAAAAAAAAGTGTTCACAGAACGCGTCCAAAACGCACAATGAGCTTGTGGTGCCATTACTAGTTATTGGCACCCCAAGCACTGCTTTGAAAACGCATGGTATCCCTGTGTGTTTGCTTATCAACACGTGCACAAACATGCAGGAAAAAAGCAAAATGCATGCAGCAGATTTTGTTACATGAGTTACATTACCTGCGTTTGACGTGCGGGTGGCACCCATTGAAATCAATGGGGACGCGTGCCAAACGAGGGAAACCAATGCCCATGAACGTGTGGGAATGCACACCATCGCTATGCCTGTTACCGCTATGTGATGGGGGAACAGGGACTCAGGCCAACAGATATTACTACATTGTGCAATACACAGGGAGCTAGCTGAGAGGAGCGTACTACACACCTCATCAGTGTTTCATCCAATCACAGGCTGGAGACGGTCCTTGACCAAGCTGCTCTGCTTTATCTGCAGTGGAGAAAAGTGAGGTCAGGGATCTGAATTAGACATTGTTTCAGCGGTGTATTTAGGTATCGTGCTGTCCTAGGCAAGATGACCCCCCCCCCTCTAAATTTGTCCCACCACTTCCTGTTCAGGACATTTTGTGTAACCTGTCAGTCGCTGGATACAGCTTCTGACAGGTTGCGTTATTAGCGTTACAGGGAAGCCGGGGTCTCAGGTGGGCTGTAAAGGATCTCTTGTGGGCTCTGCAGGGTCTGAGACTGCAAAAGACCCTGCAAACCCTACCAGAGACCCCGCAGAGCCCACCATAGACCTTGCACAGCCCATCTGTGTCCCTGGAAACCCCACCAGAGACCCTCAGAGCCCACCATAGACCTTGCACAGCCCATCTGTGTCCCTGGAAACCCCACCAGAGACCCTCAGAGCCCACCATAGACCTTGCACAGCCCATCTGTGTCCCTGGAAACCCCACCAGAGACCCTCAGAGCCCACCATAGACCTTGCACAGCCCATCTGTGTCCCTGGAAACCCCACCAGAGACCCTCAGAGCCCACCATTGACCTTGCGCAGCCCACCATAGACCCTGCACAGAGAATCTCGGGTGGGCTGTGCAGGGTCCCCTTCCCTGCACACATCCCTGCAAACCCCACCATAGACCTTGCAGCGAAGACTCTGGCTGTGCAGAATCTATGATGGGCTGCGCAGTGTCCCTTTCCCTGCACATGTGCTGCTCCTCTTACCTGCAGCTCCCCAGCCTGCTTCCAGGACATGCCGCTTCAGGCCGCGTCTGCCTCGGCCCTGGCCACACCCGGCAGCTCGCTATCAGGCCCCAACAGCAGCCACCTGATTAGGCATCCAAGGCTGCCTAATTTTGTGTGCCCGGCACCGGTCTTCCTCTCTGACCTGGGTGGCAGTTTTCGCCTCCCCCCGCAAAGTGACGCTCCATGCAAACGCCTTGTTTGCCTCGCAGTAAATACGCCCCTGCAATGTTTGCAGGTAAGACACTTCTGCCATTTGTGTACACCTACTGAACACTTTAATATGCATTGCGGTGACATGTGATTTACATGGCTCACATTTTTTTCCAATCTTGTTTTGGCTTTATTGGCAAAGTGCAGTCCATGGCACCCAGAACTGAGGCATGCAGGACTTTTTACATGCAAATCAATACAAAGCAACAGTGTATACAGCTCCTAATCAAAACAATGGATTTCCTTTCACTGTAAAATGAAGCGATAAGCATGACAATGCATCCCGCATGACTGAGCCCTAAAGGTGTACTCTGAGCACAATGTAAAATGAAGCCTCAAATGACGTCATGGGACCTCAGCCTACCTGCTCAGAGCTTTGGGCTTTTATTCAGACGTTGCTGATGTGATCCAGCCCACCCTACTTCATTCTATTGCTAATCTGGAGATGTGTGAACTCTGGCTGCAGTGCATAATACATAGAACTCACATGAATGTAAACTGAGTGGGCATTTTTTTTTATTTAAGCACAGTTGCAGTATTTGCTAGATAGCATTAGGAGCTTGAAGTAGTACTAAACACTCAAAGTTTTTTTTCAATAATGAATTCAGATCAGACAAATATTCATTGCCCAGCAACATATTTCTTTACATTTTTACCCAACCACTTACAGTCATCATGTTTCCAAACAGCTTCAACTCTCTGAGCTTAACTTCCCTGAACTTTCTGTCCAGCACAAGATCACAAGGGGCAAGGAACAAAGCAGTCTCCAGCAGCTGTCCAGATATTAAGCTTGGAGAAGGGAGGAGGAAGGAAGAAGGAGCAGGGATTAGGGGGCAGAGGACTGGCTTGTCTTGCTGTGCCTGTGTGTTTATGGAGACACACACACAGCTTACTAGCACACACAAGGGTGGCTCCATAGGACCCTGCAAGGAAATGAGACACCCTAAAACAGGATATCAGAACCAGTGCCCAGGAGGCCAGGAGATTCTACAGGAAACTACATTTTTTTACATCATGAAGTAGCATCCATTGTAAGGGATTTAACCAGCATTTGAAATAGCTTTAAAGCCTTTTGAATTTACTATCCCTTTAATGCCTGGTTTCTCTTGTGATATTAAGGTAAGCTATTTCAGATGCTGATTAAATCACTTACAATGAAAGCTGCTCCTTGATGTTTAAATGAGAACTATGAGGCGAGTGCTTTTCACTCACCTCATAGTTCTAGCCGACCTGTGGCAATGAGACTGTCACAGGTCGGCTCAGTAGATCGCGAAGTGAGCGAACACATACCGGCGTTCGCTCACCTCTCGATCCTGTCACGGCTCTCTGCCGTGACAGGGGAGGGGCTGGATTCCCCCCTCCCTACTCCGATCCGCCAGCGCTGACTAGCGGAACGGACGGGGGAGGGGGCGGGTACAGTCAGAGCCCACCATAGACCTTGCACAGCCCATCTGTGTCCCTGGAAACCCCACCAGAGACCCTCAGAGCCCACCATAGACCTTGCACAGCCCATCTGTGTCCCTGGAAACCCCACCAGAGACCCTCAGAGCCCACCATAGACCTTGCACAGCCCATCTGTGTCCCTGGAAACCCCACCAGAGACCCTCAGAGCCCACCATTGACCTTGCGCAGCCCACCATAGACCCTGCACAGAGAATCTCGGGTGGGCTGTGCAGGGTCCCCTTCCCTGCACACATCCCTGCAAACCCCACCATAGACCTTGCAGCGAAGACTCTGGCTGTGCAGAATCTATGATGGGCTGCGCAGTGTCCCTTTCCCTGCACATGTGCTGCTCCTCTTACCTGCAGCTCCCCAGCCTGCTTCCAGGACATGCCGCTTCAGGCCGCGTCTGCCTCGGCCCTGGCCACACCCGGCAGCTCGCTATCAGGCCCCAACAGCAGCCACCTGATTAGGCATCCAAGGCTGCCTAATTTTGTGTGCCCGGCACCGGTCTTCCTCTCTGACCTGGGTGGCAGTTTTCGCCTCCCCCCGCAAAGTGACGCTCCATGCAAACGCCTTGTTTGCCTCGCAGTAAATACGCCCCTGCAATGTTTGCAGGTAAGACACTTCTGCCATTTGTGTACACCTACTGAACACTTTAATATGCATTGCGGTGACATGTGATTTACATGGCTCACATTTTTTTCCAATCTTGTTTTGGCTTTATTGGCAAAGTGCAGTCCATGGCACCCAGAACTGAGGCATGCAGGACTTTTTACATGCAAATCAATACAAAGCAACAGTGTATACAGCTCCTAATCAAAACAATGGATTTCCTTTCACTGTAAAATGAAGCGATAAGCATGACAATGCATCCCGCATGACTGAGCCCTAAAGGTGTACTCTGAGCACAATGTAAAATGAAGCCTCAAATGACGTCATGGGACCTCAGCCTACCTGCTCAGAGCTTTGGGCTTTTATTCAGACGTTGCTGATGTGATCCAGCCCACCCTACTTCATTCTATTGCTAATCTGGAGATGTGTGAACTCTGGCTGCAGTGCATAATACATAGAACTCACATGAATGTAAACTGAGTGGGCATTTTTTTTTATTTAAGCACAGTTGCAGTATTTGCTAGATAGCATTAGGAGCTTGAAGTAGTACTAAACACTCAAAGTTTTTTTTCAATAATGAATTCAGATCAGACAAATATTCATTGCCCAGCAACATATTTCTTTACATTTTTACCCAACCACTTACAGTCATCATGTTTCCAAACAGCTTCAACTCTCTGAGCTTAACTTCCCTGAACTTTCTGTCCAGCACAAGATCACAAGGGGCAAGGAACAAAGCAGTCTCCAGCAGCTGTCCAGATATTAAGCTTGGAGAAGGGAGGAGGAAGGAAGAAGGAGCAGGGATTAGGGGGCAGAGGACTGGCTTGTTTTGTTTTGCGTGGGGGTTT
>NW_017306720.1:546337-548339 GCF_000935625.1 Nanorana parkeri | reverse complement strand
CCCCCCCCCCCTACTCCGAACCGCCAGCGCTGACGAGCGGAACGGACGGGGGAGGGGGCGGGTACAGCTGGCTCTGCCTCTAGATAGGCAGAGCCAGCTATCACTCACGTAGCTGGGCGGATCCAGACAGAATTGTCGGGATCTGGTTCAGCTGCCGCGTCTCTGAAGAGGACATAATTGTCCTCTTCAGCTGCGGCGTCTCAGTATACAGCTCGCGGTATACTGAGCTTAGGGTAACAGGAGGACGCTAGTTTGTGTCCTCCCGTTACCCTAAGGAGAACTATGGGGAAAAGCCCTAACCCCATAGTTCTCCTTTAATCATTTTAGTTTCCTGCAGAATCAGCTGGACCCCTGAGTACTGGCCCTGATATCCTGTTTTAGGGTGGCTCCATATCCTTTGCAGGGTCCTATGGAGTCATCCTTGCGTGTACTAGGAAGGTGTGTGTCTTTACATACACATGCATAGCAATCCATTACCCTCCTCCCTTCTCCAAGCTAGTAGATGGACAGCTACTGGAGACTGGTCTCTCCTTTATGATCTTGTACTTGACAGGAAGTTGCTGAGAGAGTTGGAACTTTTTGAAAACATTGCATTAAAAGTGTGTGGGCAAAAATGTAAAGGAATGCTCTGCTGGGCGATGTATATTTGTTTCATCTGGATTCATTATTGAGAGTTTAATACTTCTTTTAATTGCTTTTTATGAGACGTTCTATGGGGCTGACTGAACACGGAGAGATAAAAAGGAGCACAAATGAGGAGTCATATTCCTAGTCATGTGATTTATTAAAGGAACCAATCAGAATATTTGTTACATTTGAAGCACAATGATAAGTGTGACCTGATTTGTTGATATGGGTAATAACAGTATATATTGAGGGGACACGGCAGGGATCAAGTACTGGCAGCCCAGAAAAGAACAATCATCATTAAAAATGTTTTAGGGCTTGTTCACAGCAGCCAACCTTGCTGAACGCATGGCTGGTGTGCACTGTGAGGAAAAGTGCTGATGTACTGATCCTGGAACACCACACTGTATCCTTCTTTTTTTTTGCTAGATGATATGTAATTAAAGAAGAACTATGAGGTGAGTGCTTTCACTCACCTCATAGTTCTAGCCGACCTGTGACAATGAGACTGTCACAGGTCGGCTTAGTAGATCGGGAGGTGAGCGAACACATACCGGCGTTCACTCACTTCTCTATCCTGTCACGGCAGAGAGGGAGGGACTGGATTCCCCCCTCCCCGCTCCGATCCTCCAGCGCTGATTGGCGGAACGGACGGCGGAGGGGGCGGGTACAGCTGGCTCTGCCTCTAGATAGGCAGAGCCAGCTGTCACTCACACAGCTGGGGGGATCCAGACATAATTGTCGGATCCGCTTCAGCTGCGGCGTCTCAGTATACCGCGAGGTGCAGTTCGCGGTATACTGAGCTTAGGGTGACGGGAGGACGCTAGTTTGTGTCCTCCCGTTACCCTAAGGAGAACTATGGGGAAAAGCCCTAACCCCATAGTTCTCTTTTAAGATTCCCACTGCAGTGCAATGTGGTGGACTATGTCACACCAGGCTGGTCTGAAAAAACGTACTGGCCTGGACTGTCCGGGATTCGGCAACCTTAGGTGCAACCGGTGTGGCCCGCCCCAGGGCCCAAGGCTAGGGGGGCCCACTGATAGGCGGACTGGCCAGGGGCTCAGGATCTCTCTAATGCCCTGCATGATGAGCCAGCGCTGCGGTGGCATACGGCAGGCCAAGCAGCACGTAGGCTCCGGGGCTGTCAGTCTGCTTGGCTGCTGCTGTCCTCTCACTTCCAGTCGTGTAGCTTAGGGGGGAGCTGTGGGGGCCCATATACTGCCTGCAATGTATATGCCCCTGAATACAATGCAGGAGGTATACAGGACACACCACCAAACACTATGTCACATGCCCCGCCCCCTTCCGACCGTGTGGCCGGGATGGTGTCAGGCTCTGACACAGCACTGCAGTGTATAAGGTAAGTCACTAAACC
>NW_017306720.1:532332-546316 GCF_000935625.1 Nanorana parkeri | reverse complement strand
GTGTGCTGTGATTTCATTTAATTAGAGAAATGGATTATAATAGGGAACATTACATTGTAATGTTCCCTATTATAACCTATTTCTCTATCCCTGTGTTGAATGAAATATTGCAGTCCAGAGTCCAGTGCGTTGCTAAGTGCAGAGTCCAGTGCGTTGCTAAGTGTAGAGTCCAGTGCATTGCAGAGTCCAATTCATATACTATTATGCACTATTAAGCACAGATAGGCTGACTGCAGCCCACAATCACATAAACACAAAAAGGAATTTAGCAAAAATGCTGAATCCCTACATTGGGAAAGGTTTGTATCCCTATTAGAATTATAGCGATGTCTGTGGGAATTTTCCCTTCACTTTCCCATTTCTCCATCCATGCTAAACAGATTGGATAGAGGGATCTCTAGCTTCTGCCTGCACACCCAAAAGGTGCACATACACCTTACAATTATCTACAGATTTTCTGTGGTCAGATGGAAAAAGTGTAACAGATTGGCCCAGGTGGAGATTACTCCATCCACACAGTTTAATGTAGATGGAGGAATCTGTTGCACCTTTTCCATCTGACCACAGAAAATCTGCCGATAAATTGTAAGGTGTATGGCCAGCTAAACAGTGACTGCATCTATTCAGCCAATAATTTCCCACCCAGCTCAGTCAATTTTTCAATCAGATTTTGTCAATCTGGGTGGCACTGACGGAGCCACACATGGCTGAAATTAGTCCAATTCCTGCTACAACTTGAGCCATCTAAGGCCAGGTCAATAGGTTTTTCTTGCTGTCTGTGTGACTTTTCAAAACATTTCTAACTACTTTCTGTTCCAGAATCTCCCAAGTGGGGCTAAATACAGTTTTAACTGTTTTTCAGCATCTGTGAAGTTATTTCCTGAAGTAGGGCTTTGGGTGCTAAAAAAAGGATAATCAGTGAACTCAAGCATTACTAACCTTAAATCTATCCCCTAAAAATGACCTGACACTAACACCTAACCCCACCCCTACTTGATCCACAACACTTAAAGTGACACTAAACTCAGGAGTTCAATCTTAAAAATACATTCTGGTACCTTAATTATTAACACAAATGTATCTTTGAGTTATACACAAATAAGATACACTTTTGTTAATAGTACTAGAATGCATTTTTAATATTTAACTCCTTATTTTAGTGTCACTTTGATACTAAAAACCATTAGCAGTTAGCCTAATGCAAGGAGGCAACAAAATACCTGAGGATAGGATATGAAGGAGCATTATTTACTCACCTTTCTATAATGTGGCAGCACTGCTGATTGGTGAATGTCACATGGTGGCAAAGAGAGAGTCCGCATCCCTGTGCGAGCTCCAATTAGAACAACTTTGAACTTATAGAGGGCTTCCTTTCCTTTCTCCTGGAGGTTGAACAAAGTAGTGGGAGAGGGAATTAAATAGGAGTATTAAATAGGGGTATCTTCTGCTGGGAGTGGATTATTAAGGCAAATCTGTTGCTTTGCCTTTCAAGCACAGGCACTTTAAAACAAGCCATCACTCATCTCTGTAACTATAGGCATTGTGGAGTAATTTGTCCTCAAAGTTCACAATAGAGGCACAAATATCTTATCTTTTTTTTCTATTGCACCAGAATATAATGCAGCCTTTCTTTGTTAGGGTTTTGTGAAATCCTAGGGTTTCTTCAGAGGTTGCTAAGGGGTTTCTGTCGCTTAGATAAGTAACCACTGGCACCAATGATCGTTTTAGGTTTCTGTACAGAGACCAGCATTACTCCCACTGACCACCAATGTAGGGAACATTCTTCCCAATTATCATTGATGTAAAGTGGTCCTTCTCCTACTGACCAACAATCTATGGGGCCCCCATTCTTGAGAATGAGTTCCGATACTCTCAGTGCAGTCCGTGCAATTATTTTCACCAAATAATCTCCTCTTTCCCCCCATAATCACTAAATAAACTATTCAATTTTAATCCACTTCAGTGTCTCAAATGTGTTCCATCCTCAGTTGAAAAGCTTCTCACCTCCTCAGATGGACCTTATCTTACACAGGTTAGGTGAAACGGCCTGTATGGTATGGGGAACAATGAAGCTTCTCCTTATCTTCCTCTTCTTTTCGGCTTGCTAAGAATATGTAAATCATTTATTGTCCATTGTTTGGGCTCTGGTACTTTTCACCTCTTAACTTATCTGAAAAACCACCTAAATCTTAATCTTCAATGTAGGCTGGATTCACACCTTTGTGATCTGTTGTGGTCTGTTATTGTACCTGGCCTTTGCCTAATATACCTGAACTTCTGGTTTTGGGGAAAGGTGCACTGTCTCCCCATCCTTAGCAAACCTTAGCAATCCTTAGCAAACCTTTGCTGAGCTAATAAACTGTTGCATGCTTTTAAGTAGAACTGTGGCCAGGCTCTGAACATTTAACAATTACAATATTCTTAAAGCACACCTTGTACTAAAATGCAAGGTATACTTAAAGTGGACCTTTACCCAGATCTTTAAAATAACAACAGACACACCTTTAGAAGTCTTTAGTAATGACAATCTACAAACACATACTTCTAGATAACTGCTGGCTTTGTATTCTTTGCATGCCTTGTTTCTCTTTTCTTCCCCAGTCATCTCACAGTGGCCATGTTTACTAAGGGCAGATTACTAGCTCTCCTATTACTTCCTGGATTTTTGGCACATGTGACTAGACATGTAACTAGGACATGTGACCATGTACATGATCTCAGAGGAGGAAAATGCCTTTCCCTGAGATCTCGTGAGATTACAGATGAGATTTCCCAGCAATGCTCTGCTGATGACAAGGCAATCCCAGCGTCATTGCTTTGACAAACTGAAGTACTTTGCACTTTCAAAGCAGAGAGTGAATGCTCTGCAAGTGTAAGTATTCTAAAATCACAGCATTTTACACCTGGCATGTCTGTGTTATTATTAATCATCATACAGAGGGGGATGCATTATTGGAATTTGATTTTTGAGTGTAAAGGTCCGCTTTAATACATTAGTTCTCCCACCCCCATTACAAAATGCAGCATTAATGCTGTAAAAATGTAAATAAATTTGAAGAAAAAGTTAGAAAACATACTTACCGTTCAACTGGCTTCTGCATTGAAGAGGGTGATCTTAAGATCTTTCCGCCAAGATCCTGGGAACGCTGAGTATCCTAAATTGCAGGAGAAGTGCTCCTGCACCTGCATCGTGACATCACCCTCACCTACACAATGTGGGCAGAAGTCAGGTGGAAATATAGTTTCTAACTTTTCTTCACAGACTTCATTTTTTCCAGCATGAATGTAGCATTTTGATCCACTTCAACCATTAAAACACTTTAATACGAGCCCTCATTAACTACTGGAGCTGCAGGCACAATGGATTTATTCATCCTCATAGTTCTGGGAAAAGTATTTATTTACTGAATGTAACTATTTGAATGTCCATAGCCTTGACAGTTCTACTTTGAAGCTTATCTCCAAGTAAATGAAAAGCCACTCTTGCTGGGAGGCTACTCCTGCACTGCAAGGGTTAGCTGACTGTTTCGGTCTAGAGTAGCTGTGTAAAGGGCTTTAACTTACCTGATCCCCGCTCCCCCAGCAGTTGTTGTCACCTTATCTTCCCTATCTTCCCACTCTTCCCTATGCTCTGGCTTTTGGACTGTCCTCCAGCGTCTCGCATATAAGCAGAGCTATGGGCCCTGCATTGTACATGGTGATGTCCAATCCCCGGAGCAAAGGGGATAAGAGGTTGCAGGTGTTGGTCTTGGAGCCTGGTCAGGTAAGTAAAAGTCCTTTACACAGGTGCCCTAGATATAAGCGAGCATTTAACCCTTGCAGTGCAGAGGTAGCCCCACTGCAAGAGGATTGTTTTTATCCCCTGGAGATAGACTTTAAATCTGCCAGGCAGCTTAGCTCTCTGGCAGCATCTTGCAACATTGATGTCCATCTGAGTTATGGTTGGCATTCAATAAAATCAATGTATTAGGACACTTCCAGCGCTGGCGTATCTCAAGGAGAATAGTGACTGGACGAGATTCTCAAATATATCTACTCGCTATTTCCTCCGAGAAGCCTCACCCTCTTCTCTCTCTCTGTGTGTCTCATCGGGATCAGGAGACTGCCATTTGATGTCTGTGGGCACTTTAACACTGGTGAGAAATAATACTTTTATCATTTTCAAACAAAACCAAGTGTCATAATCAAGGACAATCTGCATATCCTGTTCAGTTTTGTTAGGTGCTTTTTTTTCCCCTTACCTTGAGATTCTTTACAGTACGAAAACCCCTTCACCTTATTAATAATGCACTTCAATGTGACTACAGGAGGAAATGCTCTACAACCGTGACTTTATGTAAGGTTGTTTATTCATGCATTTTCTCACTGGCTTTCAAGAGTTCTTGGATAAAATGTTCTTGTGATCAAGTTCTCCTTTTAGAGGTGTCTGAAATGACAAACTGTATGTATTCTCCTTGGTGGCCAAATGGCATTTACAGTGCAAGATTTTTAATAAAAATCCAGCTTAGTTAAAAAAGCAACCCAATACCACATACACTGGAAAGACATGCATAGAAAACTTTATTGTGAAATCCTTCCTGTATTTATTCTAGAGAAAGTCTAAGTCAGTGGTGTCCAACTTAAAAAGGCCCAAGCTCCACATTTGTATCCACGAGTCAAGTGGAGTGCTGCATCTAAATCAAAAAAATTTTTTAACTGTCTAATTCAAAAATATAATTTATACTGTAACAAAACCAAGAAAATACATGCATGCAACAGGGATAACCCCCTTCCAGGAAGCGCCATCCTCAGGAGCCTCTTTGCCTATCTGCGTACTCCCATTGTATTCCACTCTCACACCAGCCTGTATGGAAGTGATGTGCTGCCATAGACACACCTGAGCTTAAAAGAGAACTATGGGGTAAGTGTTTTTTCTCTTAAGGGTCACAGGAGGACATATAATAGCATCTTCCCGTGACCCAAAGCTCAGTATATTGCAAGCTACAGCTCGCAGTATACTGAGACCGCCGCAGCCGAGACGTATCCCAACATTACTGTTGAGATCCACCCAGCTGCGTGAGTGACTGCTGGCTCTGCCTATCTAGAGGCAGAGCCAGCTGTACCCGCCCCCTACCCCGTCCGTTCCTCCAGTCAGCGCTGGAGGATCAGAGCGGGGGGTGGGGGGCGGGGAATCCCTGCAGGGAGATGATCGAAAAGTGAGCAAGCAACGCCATGTGTTAGCTCACTTCCCGATCTATTGAGCCGACATGGCGGCTCAAACTATGAGGATGAGTCATTCCCACTCACCTCATAGTTCTCCTTTAAATTAGAGGCAGCAAAAATACAACTTTCATTGGTGTCCATGCCATAAACCCCAACATTTATTTGTTTCAGTAGCATCAATAATACACCCCCAAATCATAGATATCAGTGTCAATAATAACAACCCCCCTTTCATTGGTGTCAGTGTCAGCAAGTTGAAGCAATCCACCCTTCATTGGTGTTCATTGGTAACCAACCCATTAGTGTTCAGTGGCTACTTACATGAACACATGCCAGTGCACTGCTTCCTCGTTCCCTGATCATGTCAGACTGGAACTATACTATCTCTGTTGGGCAGGAGATTACTTCACCCAACAGGCAGTGCCGTCATAATTGCATTGTCAGGAACTGAACTCTAAACTCCGGGATAAGTAAATGTTGCGTAAATACAAGAGACATGTGGATTCTTACTTGATTCTTGGTGTGCTTGGTCTGGTGTATTTTTCACAGATCTGTGTAGTAATCCAGCATGAAAATTTTTATCTGTACAGTAGCTTCCTGTGATATAGACCAGTCACTGCTGCTCTCCATCCTTGTACAGGGTGATTGGTCTTGTTTGCACCCCCTGTAGTTTTCTGCAGTTAGCTTGCAGTAGTTCGGCTTGCTGGGCTCCATCGTGCTGCTCTCTGTACAAGCTATGTGCAGCACAATGATGTTCATAGCACTGCTACTTTTACAGTAAATTGGCTTGCAAAGGCATTTGGTGCACACAAAATGGATTTATATCTTCTGTGGCTATTGAGGAATATATTTAAATAAAAGGGGGGTTTTTTGCCTTAAAGGAGAACTATGGGGTCAGTGTTTTTCCCCATAGTTCTCCTTAGGGTAACGGGAGGACACAAACTAGCGTCCTCCCGTTACCCTAAGCTCAGTAAACCGCGAGCTCTGGCTCGCGGTATACTGAGACGCCGGAGCGGATCCCGACGTAGATGACGGGATCCGCCCTGCTGCGTGAGTGACAGCTGGCTCTGCCTATCTAGAGGCAGAGCCAGCTGTACCCGCCCCCTCCCCCGTCCGTTCCGCAAGTGAGCGCTGGCAGATCGGAGCGGGGAGAGGGGAATCTAGCCCTCCCCCTGTCACGGCAGAGAGCCGTGACAGGATCGAGAGGTGAGCGAACCTGGTATGTGTTCGCTCACCTCCCGATCTACTGAGCCGACCTGTGACAGTCTCATTGTCACAGGTCGGCTAGAACTATGAGGTGAGTGGAAATCACTCATCTCATAGTTCTCCTTTAAATGCACTCCATAATTTAGAGACACTGCAAATGGAAAGTATGTATTTAAATGTGACACATAAGGTTTGATGAGCTTGGCAAATTCAGAAGAAACTTGTAATACAGGAATATAAGTCATTCCCAGTATTTCAGGGTGTAAAATTAAAAGAAGGAAGAGGCCAGACTTCTACCTGGTACATGAAAGAGAAAAGGCTTTGGATGAACTTCAGAAGCATGTTGAAAAAGAACTCTCTAATCTGGCAAAAATTGGGTGTTTCTGTAATATACAATAAATTATCTAGGAATGAAAGAAGGGCCCCCGGAGAAATGAAAAAGTAATCTGAACATACTGTAATGATAAATATGGCGGATAAAAGAGGTCATAGTTTTAGAAATGTAAAAATATTATGATGAGGCCATGAGAGTGACAATTGAATAATAAAGACATAGGGGTCTATTCACAATCAATGGCCGGCCGCTCGGCCAGCTTCGGCTTTCAGCACGGCTCAGCGCTCGACTGAGCTGCTCGGCCGTGATCGGGAGCTGTACGGGCTGTGAATAGCCCGTACAGCACCCCCTCGGTTCTCCTGAACCGAAGGGGTCCTGGGGCCGAAGCCAGCCGAAGGATCGGCCGAAGCTACGGCCAGATCCTTCGGCAGCTTTGTGAATAGACCCCATAGTATATCAGCATCTTAATTAAGACCCAACAGAAGTGTATAGAAAAGAATTGAACAATGTTATTGCTTATGCCATTTCTTTGGGGGTATTTGAAAAACATTCTATAAAGAACATCATACGTGAGCATCCAGTCATCCAAATTTTCCACCACTTGCCCAAAGTTCATAAAAGTATTGATTATATAATGGTGATTAGCTCTGAGGAAGTTCTTGCATAGGATGTATCACGTTAGCTATTCGTAGTACAGCATTTCATGGCCGCTGGGTTCCTCTTGTGTGGTGGATGTGGTGATTAAAAAACAGGGCTGTTTTCATGGAGACAACATGGAGATCCCCAGTAACAACGTTGAACGCTATGGACATAGGAGTTTCAGGATAAATGGACATCATTGGTGAGATCTACTTCAACTTGTCTATTTCCTTCTCAATAGTGATTATACATCAGATTGAATTCAGAGAAATTTATTTTTCCATTATCAAACAGTTTTGTCAAAGTGGATCTTCATGTTACTACCCTTACTGGTGTTCTGCTGTTTTTGACTTCAAAGTCTTCTTGCAACTGAGGAAGGAAATTTCCATATACAAAGTTGGAGGGAAATACTGTGTATTAGGGTGGCTTCATGGGAAGCACCTCAGGACACACAGGTACTCACCTGCATATATAATTCTGCTTATTCATACTGCAGTTATTCTCACTGGTGTTTCACAACTTTTTTCTTCAAAATCATCTTATAATTGATGAAGGAAAATTACATATGCAACGGTAATGAGATATACTATGTAGCAGGGTGCGTTCACAGGAAGCACCTCAGGACACACAGCTTAACTCACCTTTACATACAATTATGTCTATTGAGACAATTCACCTATCTCTAAATATCTTATATTGGATTACATACTTACTAGTTGGACTATAGTGCATTCAGTGCCTATTGTCTTAATGTCTGATTTTGGAGTTTTATAAGTTTTATGGACGGAGACCATTGATTAATATAACCCACTGCATGGATACCATATATATCAACACAGGACATGTGTATGAACATTTTTTTTATCTATATAGGTCTATAATAGGAACCCAACTAGTCTAACATGCATTGTGTTTTTATAGGGAGGGGTGTGGTTACTGTTGGGGAGGGGGGTATATGTGTGTACATTTGGTAAATCATGGTTATATATTTTCTTGAAATAAATTGTAATTTCATACTTTATGCTAGTCTTGTTTGAAGAATATCTATTTGATTATGCAGTCTCTAAGCTGATCCCTGATGCGTAGTCAAGTGGGAACCTGTTGTTTCTTCCATATATAATGGTGAACATAGGGTGATTAGGGAAAGCATTGAGTGTCTGGATTGACAGATTATTACAACCCTTGGTACAAAGATTACTTTTCTGTCTAATGGATACCAAACATACTATACAGAAATGTGAAGATTAAGAAACGCATACAGACATGAAATGGGCTACTTGTAATGTGTCTACTCAATACTGATCGATGTCATTGTATCGCAGCATTGCATTATAATTTAGTATATAATCATTACAGTGAGTATTGGCAGGGTTTGAAAAATGTTATTATAGAGGGTACTTATTTTTTATTGAACCATAAATAAAGATCTATAGGCGATATGTTTTCACACACATACTCCAACCTGTTTAAGGCTTAGTGGGAGAAGGGTCACATCTCTGCAGGTGGGAACACATTTCGATCATCGTTTAGGTTTTACTTAAGATATATAGACAATTTGATTGTTTTGCTAGTTGTGGACCTGGATACACATGATTGTGTTACATATTTGAAATATATAAGAATAATGAGAACCTGAGGTTTACACATGAGGAACATCTGAATACTATTAATTAATTGGATCTGACCATCCATGGTCACAATCAGAAAAGCAAGATCTCAACAAGAACATTTAGATAATCTATTGCTAGAAATGAATGCACATAGTTGCCCTCAACATGCCATCAGGGCCATCCATTAAGGGTAGTACATTAGATCTAGGAGGAATTGTTCAGATGTAACATCCTTTGATACAGAATCCAAAGAATTCTCCCGTGATGGATTACAGATTCAGTACAAATAAGTAAAATAAATTCACTATAGCCCGTACAGCTCCCGAAGTGCGCCGGGCGGCTCAGTCAAGCCGAAGACTGATGGAGAACTGCAGGTCCCCTCTGCTGATTGACAGCAGCAGTGGGCGGGTGCAATAGCTAGTTTGCTATTGGCTATTGCAAATTTAAATAGCCAATAGGAATCTAGCAATGCATTCCTATGGCAAAAATGTATTTATCTTTTTTGACGGCAGCAGAACCGCCCGTCAATAGAAAACAGTTGGGCGGAGATAGCTGTCACTGCTAGCTCCGCACAATCGTTTTCTATTGGGTTTTTTTCTACTTTTTAAACTATTTTGCTATTTTGCTCGGTCCCACACAGGGGCCGAGCAGAACAGCGGAGCCGAATGCCACTCAGCAGCATTCGGCTATTCACTCACAGCTGTTCGTCAAAAGTTTTAGGCAGGTGTGAAAAAAATGCTGTAAAGTAAGGATGCCTTCAGAAATAAAAGTGATAATAGTTTATTTTTATCAATTAACAAAATGGAAAGTAAATGAACAGAAGAGAAATCAAAATCAAATCAACATTTGGTGTGACCACCCTTTGCCTGCTTCTAGGTACATTTGCACACAGTTTTTGAAGGAACTTGGCAGGCAAGTTTTCCCAAACATCTTGGAGAATTAAGCACAGATCTTCTATGGATGTAGGCTGCCTCAAATCCTTCTGTCTCTTCATGTAATCCCAGACAGACTCCATTATGGTGAGATCAGGGCTCTGTGGGGGCCAACCATCACTTCCAGGACTCCCTTGTTATTTTGTACGCTGAAGATTGTTCTTAATGACATTGGCTGTATGTTTGGGGTCATTGTCCTGCTGTGGAAAAAATTGGGGGCCAATCACACGCCTCCCTGATGGTATGGCATGATGGATAAGCATCTCAGCATTGAGGATACCATTGATCCTGATCAAATCCCCCAACTCCATTGGTAGAAATGCAACCCCAGACATGCAAGGAACCTCCACCATGCTTCACTGTTGCCTGCAGACACTCATTATTGTACTACTCTCCAGCCCTTCGGCGAACACACTTCCTCCTGCTACAGTCAAATATTTCAAGTTTTGACTCATAAGTTGAGAGCACCTGCTGCCATTTTTCTGAACTAAAGTTCCTATGTTATCGTGCATAGTTGAGTTACTTAGCCTTGTTTCCACATTCGAGGTATGGCTTTTTGGCTGCAACTTTTCCATGAAGGCCACTTCTGACCAGACTTGTCCGGACAGTAGATGGGTATACCTGGGTCCCACTGGTTTCCGCCAGTTTGGTGCTGATGATACTGCTGGACATTTTTCGATGTCGAAGGGAAGTAATCATGTTGTGTCTTTCATCTGCTGCATTAAGTTTCCTTGGACGACCACTGCGTCTACGGTCCTCAATGTTGCCTATTTCTTTGTGCTTCTTCAAAAAATCTTGAACAGCACATCTGGAAACCCCAGTATGTTTTGAAACCTTTGCCTGGGAGAGGCTTTGCTGATGCAGTATAACTACCTTGTGTCTTGTCGCTGTGCTTAGTCTTGACCATAGTGTATGACCTGTGACATGAAACTGTCTCCCACAACCTCACCTTAGTAGCAGAGTTTGGCTGTTCCTCACCCAGTTTTAAGCCTCCTACACAGCGGTTTCTGTCTCAGTTAATGACTGTGTTTCAACCCACATATGAAATTGATGATCATTAGCACCTGCTTGGTATAATTGGTTAATCATACAACTGACTCTAGTCATACAAAAACCCTGACTTTATGCAAGTGTAAAGCTGCCCATACACCTTACAATTATCTGCAGATTTTCTGTGGTCAGATGGAAAAAGTGCAACAGATTGGCCCAGGTGGAGATTACTCCATCCACACAGTTAAGTGTAGATGGAGGAATCTGTTGCACCTTTTCCATCTGACCACAGAAAATCTGCAGATAATCTATAGGGGTATGGCCAGCTTTAGAATTTATGCTGGTTTGAAGCCACACCAAATATTGATTTCATTTAGATTTTTCTTCTGTTTACTCACTTTGCATTTTTTTAAATTGATAAAAAATAAACAATAAAAATATATATTTTTGAAAGCATTCCCACTTTACAACATTTTTTCACACTTGCCTAAAACCCTTGCACAGTACAGTATTGGATGTTTTTTTCCCCCCAAGTTTATATATTTAAATCCAGGAATCTAGAGAATGTTTGTCTTTTGATGTATCTGTATGTGAATAGATACTATTCAGCACTATGAGAACAATTTATTATAATGTATACAGTACAGCGTTGGAGGTAGAGAATGGCACACAAGGCTGGGATTGTGCTGGCAGGTGCATTGGATGTTTCACATTACGGACAAGTAAATTAGTACACGGGGGATTCGTTATACAAGATGGACAGGTAAATTAGTGACTAAGGACAAGCTTAATAAAAGAGGGGAAGGTACAGCCCATTTATACAGGATGCAATCATAATACAAGGGACTAGTAAATTAATACGAGGGCACAGTTGTGATTCTAGAGGTACAGTATATGAGCACTGTATATGAGTGACAAAAACAATCATTATATGGAAGTTCTACTATAATTATAATATACACATAATTTAAGATGTATAATCATGCAGATTTTAATTGCCAGCAATCATTCCTTTATTGGTGTGGTGTTGTAATTTAAATATATGTAACAGTTATTTAACATGTACGTAATGCATTTGAACTGGAATGATTAATATTATTAATGTGATATCTTCAGCCACCTTGTCACTACTACCAGAGTGTAGTACTCGGGAAAGATTGGTTATCTTGTCCTTTACTTGTAGTATGCTGCTGCCTAATACCCAACATACAGATCTGCCACCCTCAGACACTAGGCAGAAGGGGCCCTTATCCAAGCTTCACTGATCATTACTGGCTTATTGCTGTTTACTTAAACTCTACCATTCTTGGCCACCACAAAAATGTCAACCTGACTTTGACGCTGGAGCCTTCGTTGTGTAACAGGTTCGTTTTTTTAATAAATGAAGCTAGAACTAGATCCAAGATATTACTCAGGACACGGGGCAGGGCAAATCTTTAAAAACTGGGGATATCCTGGAAAATTCAAGACATTTGTTAATATAGTACAAGGAAGTGCAGAGCTTGTCAGTCAGATTACTCAAGCCACACACATGTCTGCTTCCCTATCAATTGAACTGTGTTGCACAAGTAGGGGGTAAAGACACCTCTTGGGAGTTCAGGGGCAGAGATGGTCCCCGCCATTTATATCTATATTCTACACACAGGGATTGTGACACAAAATAGCACAGGAGTTATTCTGAAGAAGTAAATAGCATATTTTGGGATTTGTACTTGTTAGTATCTGCCAAAAAAGTGGAAATCTTTTCTAAAGGAAGATTCTTGTAAATAAAGCCCCCACTTTAAAGAGATATTCCTCCTTGCTTGTCATATCATTGCCATGATGCTGATTCCTACTATAATGACCCTCCTCCATTAGACCCCTTTCACATGAGCGCCTATCAGTTTGGAACGGATGTCACCATTGTGACATCTGTGTCCGTCCAGGTTTTTTCTCCATTTTACAATGGAGAAAAAAACTGAACTAGATTGTAAGCTCTCCCGAGCAGGGCCCTCCTAACCCTCCTGCATTGAAATTGTATTGATAACTGTATTGTCTCCATCCATTTTGTAAAGTGCTGCGCAAACTGTTGGCGCTATATAAATCTTGTATAATAATAATAACTTAACAGACACATGTTCGGTCCATAGGAGCCGGATGTAAGTGGACATGTATTCGTTTACATCAGGTTACCCCAATCCGTCATGATCAGGTCTGCCAAAATGGAACTCTGTTCCATTTGGTTTTCCACACCTGCACAGAGTTGGGGGTAATCGGATGTAAATGGATCCGCCTGCCCATAGATTAACATTGGGCTTCTGATCAGGTCTGTCTGAAAAACTGGCAGGTGGATCTGATGGGAATGGCATTGTGAATGGGTCCTTAGATGTAGAGAGAAGAACATGGCTGTCACTGTATATTGATTCATTCTCTGTGTTACTTGCTTGAACTGCTGCACCATGTCACATATGGTTCATATCATCCAGGAAAGGGGCCTCACCTAAAAGTAGGCCTCACATTCAGAGGTCTGCTGCTATAAGATGTATACATTTCTTCTTTATTGTTTGAAAATTCTTGTATCTACTTTTGAGAACAAGTGCTGCAAGCTACAAATCATTGTGCTTGTCAAACATACCTGAAGAGCTGCACTTCCTTTATATTGAGAAAAGGTAAACAGGCGCAAATATTCAAGTTATTCTTATTTCCAGGACACTCACATTCCTTTTTTACTGGTTACATTAGCTTCCATGCAAAAGAGAAAAGTGAAGGTGTTCTCACCCCTCCCTGCCCATGTTATCAGCCTACAAGCAGAGACACATATGCAAAGTCATCTGTTATCAAGCCTCATTCAGATGCCTATTACTTCACAAACAAAGCTGTAGGATTTGGTCCTGGGAATCTTACAAGCTGGCTGAAATTAACCAATAGGCATACGAAGGTGGTTGGATGTCAGGAAATGATAAATACAAATATAATTTTTAATCCACGTGCACATAACATGGCCATAATGTGATCTGTAGCCTTGTAACCAAGAGGGAACCCCCAATATGATGCAATTTACAATGCTTGGTGTAACATACAAATATACAAGT
>NW_017306720.1:492652-532312 GCF_000935625.1 Nanorana parkeri | reverse complement strand
CGTAGTAGAGAGGAAGTAACTTCAGTCTCTTTAATAAGAACACATTGCAGCATAAAGACTATAGGGAGCTACTGTTCCTAGGGGGTTTTATTTCAGATTATGGCAATTTCAGATGTCACCAGCAGGAAACAGTGAAAGGCGCAATTCTTTAAAGAACATCTAAGGGCCCAAAAGTAAAATATCTTATTCTAAAGCAAACATGTTTAAAGTTTATCTTTGGTCAAAAATTAGAAATTATTATTATTATTATTATTACATAGTATTTATATAGCGCCAACAGTTTGCGCAGCGCTTTACAATGCAAGTAAGACATTACAATTACAATACAATTCAAGGCAGGATGGTAAGGAGGGCCCTGCCCCTGAAGGCTTACAATCTGAAAGAGGAGGGGGAAATGATACATGAGGAGGTAGCTGTGTGGGGATGAATTGTTTGAGAATGTGATGAAATAAATCTGTATTTCTATATTGAAGTTCCATAGTTACATAGTTACATAGTATTTGAGTTTGAATAAAGACATTAGTCCATCAAGTCCAACCTATTAGGATCTCATTCTAGGAGTACCTGTACCCCTGTATATTACCTGTACCCCTGTATATTACGGTCCCTTAAGAAATCGTCCAAAAGTTTCTTGAACAATTCCACACTATTTGCCGAAATCGAAATTTGCCGAAATTTGCAGCGAGTTCCAAACCCCAACCGATCTCACTGTGAAGAACCCCCTTTGCCCCTTATGCTGGAATTTTTTTTCCACCAATTTTAGGTGGTGGCCTCTAGTTTTTGTAATGGAGTTAATTTTAAACAGTTTATCGCTAATGTTGCTACCACCATTGAACATCTTGTACATGGAGATCATACCCCCCCTTAATCTCCTCACCTCTAATGTGAACATGTTTAAATTTAGTAGCCTTGTCTTGTAGCTCTGGTCCTCCATACCCCTAATTAGTTTGGTTGCCCTCCGCTGGACTTTTTCCAACTCAAGGACATCTTTTCTTAGTACTGGTGACCAGAACTGGACCGCGTACTCCAGATGAGGTCGAACCAATGATCTATAAAGTGGCAAAATTATAGACTTGTCCCTGCAATACATCCCCTTTTTAATACAGGGCAAGACCCTGCTAGCTTTGTTTACAGCAGCCTGGCACTGCAAACTACCTTTCAGTTTGTGGTCTACAATGACCCCCAAATCCTTCTCCATTTCTGACTTCCCCAGCGGCATACCCGTAATTGTATAACCCATTTGTTTATTTTTAATTCCAAAGTGCATTACTTTGCATTTATCGACATTAAACCTCATCTGCCACATTAATGCCCACTCCCCTATTTTATCCAGGTCCTCCTGTAGTGTTATAGTGTCTAAGTCCGTGTCTATTACCCTCCCTATTTTGGTGTCATCCGCAAACACGGAAATATCGCTGTTAACACCCTCCCCGATGTCATTCTATAGGTTCTATCCCACTCCTAATAACCATTTTGATCTAGAAGTTTGTAAGAAATACCTATTGACATAATTTCACTCAGCCCTGTGAATATGCATTTCCTTGTGTCACAGCTCTCACAGAGCTTGCCTTCTGAACTACAACTCAACATCTGAACAATGTAGCATTAGCATTGCTTGCTGGAAGTAGTACTTGATGGGATATGCAGCCCCGAGAAATGGAGATTGCACCACATCAAGCAGCAGGGAAAGAGACACAAAGCACACTGGGAATCCAGAAAGTTGTTGGAAGTGATGGGCAGACAGAAGGCAGCATTTACTAGAGAAAAGTGTTTTTTTCTTCAAGTAAGCTTTGATTGCATTATCAAAAACAACTCTGGTATGTATTCAGTGGTGTATTTTGGCTTTGTGCTTATCCAGGAAAGACTAAACTTGGGCACCCCCCAATCTAAATTTGCCCCACCCCTTCATGTTTAAGACATTTTTGCGTAACCTGTCAGTCGCTGGATACAGTGTGCAGGCTGTATCCAGCTTCTCACAGGTTGCGCTATTTGCATTGCAGAATGCCACCAACTGTAGAGGACTACAAATCCCAGCAATACATTATACAGCAATGCAGAATAATATGAAGCCACATACTCGGTGTTGCTCTAGGGTGGTGGCCTGATGTCTCCAGGGTCGCAGGTGGGCTGTGGAGGGTGTCAGGTGGACTGTGCAAGGTCTCAGGAGGGTGGTGCGAAGTCTCGAATGGGCTGTGCAGGGCCTCAGGAGGGTGTGCAGGGTCTCAGGTGGGCTGTGCGGGGTCTAAGGTGGGCTGTGCGGGGTCTCAGGAGGCTGTGTGGGGTCTCGGGTGGGCTGTGTGGGATCTCAGGTGGGCTGTGTGGGGTCTCAAGTAGGCTGTGCAGGCTCTCAGGTGGCTGTGTGGGGTCTTAGGAGGGCTATCCGGGGTCTCATCAGGGCTGGGCAGGGTTTCACCAGGGCTGTGTGGGGTCTCATCAGGGGTCCAGATAGTCTTGTGAGGGGTCCAGGAGGTGTGATTTCATAAAAAGAGGGAGAGATGAGCGGCCAACTCTGTAAGCAGCACCGCAATGTCTGACTGACTTTTGAGAAAGACGGACAACTGTGGGGGAAAGGGGGACAGAAGGATCTGGTACCAAAAGAGGGACAGTTGGGAGGTATGAAGACATGGAAGATTAAAGTGACACGAAACTCAGGAGCTAAATCTTTAATACAAATTAGTAAACTAAACGTGAGATTGTAGTCCATCACAGGAGTGAGTTTGGAGTGGTGACTACCTTACTAGCAAAGCAGTAAATATATGCAAAATAATGTAAAAAAAATAAAAAAAGTTACCAAATAGGTAAATACTTACCTCTGTCACCGCCGCTCGCTCCCAGCAGCAGCATCCAGCTTCCCCGAACTGCTAAGCAGGAAGATCTGGGCGAGCGCATGCGCAGTGCATCACTTAGGCCTGGTTCACACCTGGGCGTTTTGTAGCGTGTTCCTACGCTCTGCAAAACGCTCAAACACCGAAATCCCATTATTTCCTATGGTTATGGTTCACACCCGGGCGTATTACAGGCCGTATGAACGCGCTACAAAACGCCCTACGCCCAAAGAAGTACAGGAGCTTCTTTGGGGCGTATTTGCCACACGTATCCATTGGGATACAGTCAGGTAGCCCTCGGAAACGTGCGCGAATCGCGGTAAAAGCGTGCGACATGAAACGCGTGACAAACGCGCATATTCGATACGCCTAGGTGTGAACCCAGCCTTAAGGTAAGTACTTACAGCAGGATTGGGGGAGCGGGGCAAGAAAAAATTGACTTCAATGTCACTTTAACTTATGAGTCTTCTTGGTGAGTTGATACTGCCCTTGGCTCTTATCGAGTTAGCAAATTGCGATCTGTCCATATATATTGGGTCTCAGGAGGTATGTCTTTTGCAAAAAGCAACATTTAAGAGAGAGCAGAAGGACAAAAGGTACTGTGAACACATCAACGTCATTGTCAGGAAAGAACTGCAGTGGGATGTAGCCATTTGAACTTCTAGAAGAATGACAGCTTTCTCCCTGTACATCATTCAATATCTTCCTCTCTATAGATACACTAACAAAGAATATTAGCTTCATGACAGATTGCTTGTACATATCAGTATATTTTTTGATTGCGGGAAGAAACTGAAACACCCAGATGAAACCCATATAACCTGTATAACCATCCAAAGAGCATACATACTTCAGCTAGATGAGGCTGTTGGTAAGAATTCTAAGCAGGCCAAGAAGGTGATGCCCACTATCAAGTCCTTATGAACACAGGCCCCTCCAATACCAGGGTAAATATAAGCCTTAATACTTGAAGTGAATTTGTGAACTCTAATAATAGTTTTATTTTGTTAATATTTTAGCACGACATAAAAACAATGTTGCTTACATATCTGACTTCACAACATCTGCAGGAAGCAAGCAGTTAATTTTTCATCCCATGAGGTCATGTAACAGGTGGCATGTGGCTTTTCATAGCCTCATGTCAGATGTGCCCTATTTTGTATTTCTGCATCACCAACTTTACAGGGAGTTTAAACCCATGTGGTTTATTTTATTTTTTTGAAAAAAAAATCTAAACTAGTATAGTGTTTACAGTGTGGTCACTAAATAAGATGCAAAAGTTCTAAAAGCAATGGTGATGTGCAAAGTTTTGTTGTTCCACTTTACATTTGGAGCAGCAAGGACAATGAAAGATTATTCTTGTACCACCTGCTGCACCTTGCTCTTTATCCTATTAAGAATATAACATCTGGAGCTGCCAACTCTCTCTGATTTCCAGAAACAGTCCAAAGCGTTATAGATTTCTCTCTGGAAATGCAGTGGTCAGAATCATTTACCATGAGATCCTACAATTTCTAACTTGAGAATCAGTTCTTACAAAATACATTTTTGTATTGAAATCAGTTCAATACAAAAATGTTCTTTGGGGCTTTCAAAGGGAAATTGTACAACATTTTGGCATAAAGTATTCTAGGGTGCAACCATACTTGTTCTTTTCATAGGCAGAACCTGAAAGGAGAGGGAGCCTTGACTGCTGGAATCATACAGTAAGGATGTGGTCAGTAAAAAGGACCCCTCCTGTATAAGGGTGTAATCGATTATTAATTGGGGGATAGCTTACAAAGGAGGATTCAAGCAAAGTTTTTAAATGGGACGAAGAGGGCTTGCTGGTCTCTTGGGAGTCGACCAGCAAGCTGAACACCCCTGCCCACCCTCCCCTAATTTTTCTTTTCTAACTTGTCACAGCTTTGTTGACCTGTTTTTGGACCTTGCCAGCTTAATGGGTTACCACGTTAACTTTGCTGAAATTCTTTGAAGGTTGGACATCTGTCTAGAACTGATGGTGAAGACAGATTTTCTTCATTGGGTTATAAAGTCATGAAGTTTGTGCTCACGGTTTATCCATGACTGACACTATTTAATGAAAACAGAAAAGAGTTATGTTTTATATGATTATAATACGCCAATAAAGCTGTGGCCTTGCCCTTCCAACAAAGTTATTTTGTCTAGAATTCATTGGCGGTGGGAGGGCAAAGGTAACAAAAGTATTTTCAATGTAAAGTAAGTGTTTAACTATGATTCTCAGCAGTCAGGTGCTTTCTTCTCAGTATTCCAGCATCATGATTGTGCCTCAAAGTAGTCATAAGTGGGCAAACACTTTCCCAAAAACAATGGCCAGGCGATATTTGTCTATCTTCAAGTGAATCGTCAGAGAGCAGTGACCCATCATAATTCTTTCATGATGGTGACAGTGGCAGACCCTCCAAGATACCCACTCCACAAGATATGAATGTACTACTCCTAGAACATCTCCCTTTCTGATTAGACCACCAACTCATGAGAGTTTTCGGCGGGTGACGGGCCCCCTCATCTCTGCGCCAGGAGTATCAGGTCTTTCCGACACTCCCGGCGCAGAGACGAGGGAGGGAGCCGAGAATTAAAAAAAGCCTGCAGGCACTGCAGGGGGCAGCCCTGGGCCTCGGCCGCGAGGACCCAGCAGACAGCCGCCTGAGTACACGGGCGCGCTGAGATGGACGCACACACGGGTGGTTTTCTGCAGCCTCCCCCACCAGGAAACAGCCAGAGGAGGTGAAGGTAAGTTAATAAATAAAATCATTATTATTATTTATTTTTTTAGCCCAATTGATGGCATTGCTGTATAACGTACAGCTGGTATTTGTAGTTCTATATAACAGGTCCCATTCTGCATTGCAGCAATGCAGAATGGCACCCTCTGTGGAGGACTACAAATCTCAGCAGTACTTTATACAGCAATGCCATTTTTCCAACTTTTTTTTGTGGTTGCTAAAGGGGATATGGGTTAGGGGGGTTTGTGGGGTTTTTCTTTTGGTGGGGGCAAAAAATAATCTTGCACCAGGGCCCTTTGTTCCCTAGGTCCGCCACTGGAGCCCTTGTATTTCATCTGTGTATGTAGGTGTGTGCCTGGGGTTTAGCTTTAAAACTCAGCTGCAACCAAAACTTTTTGAATTTGATTTATGGATTTGTATTTTTGTCCGTCCAGTCCTGAGGTTTACACAGTTCTGACACACCACAACAGTCATGTCTGGCAGGGTAGAAGACCTGATTTTTCAGTGCTGCCGTTAAAAGAGAATTATGTGGTAACCTTTTTTTCCCCATAGTTCTCTTAAAGTGACATTAAACCCTCAGATTTTTTAACATAAAACAATACTGTAATGTGTGCCTTACTGTAATCCATGGTAGTTTCCCTTCTCTTTGCTGCTCTTCCTTTAAAAAGGCTTTAAAAAGGCAGACACCAAGTCAAATTCAGATGCTTATTCTGTTTGCATTAATGATGTATTACTAAATACAGAGCTGCATCATTTGTGCCTTTTGTATCTGCTTTAAATTGTTTTTATGTATTACAGGGCAGTAAACAATTGAAATGCAGAATATGGTATTTATGATACGAATTCAGTGAACATGACAGTGAATAGTATACGATGGACCTATGACCTGTAATGGAGAACAACTACAAAGTGCCCATGGAAATGACATTTATATGTAAGTAGCTATGCTGAACCCACTCTGCACCTTGACAAAGACAAAGGAGATTTGTCAAACTGCACCACGCCGTTGTCTACCTATTGATTGAGTTGCTTTGGTTTGATGTTTTGTCATTGAAGTCATTACCAGGCTTCAGTAAAAAGCAGTCAGATCTGGACAGAACTTCCACTCATCTCCCCAGGTGACACAATGAGTGTGGGTGGCATGCAGGAATTCTCTCATGTGCCGCAGGAATGTATATAAAAACAAGGCTGGGACAGTGAAGAAGAGACAAAATACAATGTGATGAGAGACTATCATGGCTGAATGGATGGAAAGCAGTTGTGGTTGAAGTCATGTCCCGAGTTTGTTTAGGGCCTGTTCTCACAAAGCCGCTTCTACTGTGGCACAGAGCACTGTCTGGATGCCTCTGTTTTAGTGCCGCTGTAAACAATTCCTCCCTGTGTACAATGACACGAAAGAATGAGAAGCTAATGGCCATGATGGTGTACTTCCCAGTCAAATGAAGACTGAACTCCATGCAGATATAAAAGCCAGAAATGAATGAAACTGTGCAACCATGCCCACACTCTGGGAGGTGTGTTGGGGTGCCATTCAGAATGAGTGCCAACACAGCGCCCATAGCGTGCAGTGCATTGCGCTGTGCCATAGCATGTGCCAAATGCACAGATATCATAGTGCACGACTATGGTGTAAAATGGCCCTATATGTATTTTTTTTTTCATGGAACTAGTGTAAGTACCTGACTTTAGCATGATATCAAGCTCTTGCAATTCCCTACACAGCAGGACGCTGGTAGAGGGAGGGCCAGGACTGGGGGCCACTAAGGTACTGTATACTGCATATAAATATGCTGACAAACAGTGGCGTCACAAGGGGGGTGTGGTAGGTCCGGCCCACACCTGGGTAAAACCATTGCAGGGGTGACACCAAAATTACTGTATTTTGCGGTCCATAAGACGCACCGGACCATAGGACGCAGGGAGGTCCGGCGCACCTTATGGAGCACTTGACAGACCGTAGCTTCTGTCACAGCTTCTATGACAGAAGCTGTGACAGAAGCTGCAGTTAGTGACCGCTGAGACAGGTGGCGCTGTGATTACAGCGCCACGGTCTCAGTGATCACACAGAGCAGACGAAGAACGTCCGTTCTTCGTCTACTCTATGGTGCAGGCAGTTGATGTTTTGATATCCATAGAATCTTGACAGGGTCTCTTTAAACAAGCCAAAGATGACAGTCACCCAGACGGCTCCAATCTCATGTCTGTGGCACCTGCCTATGGGTCTGCAGATTTGAAATAAAAGGGAAATGTCAGGGTCTGTTTAGACCCCTAATATTTCCCTGAAGCCCCCCAACAGTAAAATAATAATAATAATAAAAAATAAAATAAAAAATGTGTAAATAAAAAAAAAAAACACAGCACAACCCCCCTCCCCCACACACACATAACATACAGGTGTACCATATTGTGGTGTACGCCAGGCACATGCACTGCAGTGTGTTGTTAGAACGCATAACAATGCATGATTTTTTTTCTTTTGTAAAAAAAACATTAATTTAACTGTGGCAGCGCATGGCAAAGCTTTGTGACGCATTGACGTGCGTTGTGATACCTTGTGCTGTAATTAAATACATGCCTGTATCATTTTATCATAACACAAACACCAACACAGCGTAAAAAACATTTACAACATAAGTCGCTTATTTACAGTTTAGCGTTCCTTCATTTATTTTATAATCCCCTTTCCTCAGCCTCTCATTGGTGTGGCAGTATTAAAGTAAAGTGTTAGGCCTCATTCAGGCGCCTTTCATTCAGGCGGTTTTCCAATATTTGAAAGAGCATTTCACATTGTTTACAGCGTTCTTACGGGTTTGGTGCTGTGCTGAGCTGCTTCCCTCTGCTCTAAAACCACAGGAGTCACTTGCTTGGCACAGCGGCCATTCAGGGTACGCGTAGTATTTTGATTAGTACATACAAGGCATTCTCTGACCTGGGGGCAGTGATGTTACTTTCGACTCTTCGTCCAATCAGAGAATGCATTGTACTCATTGATAAAAAAAAATACTAGTGTTTCTCTAAATGGCTACTGTGCCAAGCGAGAGTCCTCCTGTGTTTTCAGAGCAGAGAGGAAGCCGATCAACACAGCACAGTACCAGGACCCGGAGGATCACGGCCAGCATCCTAGTACCTCCGGCTACTAACAGTGCTTTACAGGAACCCTAGCGGCCAATCCGGTATGAACTATGTGTACATACATTGAACTAAGCTGGACTATAATAAATATTCATAATACTTTATACCTGGAGTTCAACTTTAAGCATGGACATTGCTAAAGGAGGCCTCAGTGCTGGGCCACAAGAGTGAAGTATTTCCCTCCTTGCCCTTTAATGGGATTGCTACCTCCACTGTGTGATATTCGGAGGAAAGAAGAAAATTAACTGCTGCAAATTCCTTCTAAACTATTCTACTATTTACAGTTCTCACAGTGAAAAGAATTCTGAGGCCATATGCAAATTGATGCATTTGTGCTCTCTTCGGTCACGAGGCACATGCTAAAGACGTCAATTCAGGCAGTGTTGTTCAGTGGTGCCATATGTGTGTGTCTATGAGATTGCGTGAGCCCACCCCTCCAGAGAGGACCTGCAGCAGCAGAGAGTATGTGTATGCATTCTGTTGACATGAGCTCACAAAGAGCGTAGTTTTTAAACAAAGAACACGCTGCTAAATAGGTCATACATAAAAGACATATGTCTATTGTTAGGCAGAGGGGCAGTTTCATTCATCCGGCGTGGTGCCTGTAGGGGAGAAGCAATCCCAACAAAGACACTCTTGTGAGAACAAGCCATGCAGCGTAGGGGCATGCAGCATTATGTATGACAGCGAGATCAGTGGAAGGGAGCTTTCCAGCTTTATATGATCATTCTGTTTACAGCTTCAAGATAAGTTACTCAGATTTCAAAGGAAACTTCTTATCATTCACATATGCCAAACTTTGATTCCTGAGACAAAGCCTTCACTGCACCTGTCACCTGTCACTATACAGTATATACGCTGCTGGCCAAAAAGAAAAAAAGTCACACACTCTAATATTTCGTTGTATGGTCTTTAGCTTTGATTATGGCACACATTCGCTGTGGCATCATTTTGATAAGATTATACAATGTCACAACATTTATTTCTGTCCAGAGTTGCTTTAATTTTTCAGCAAGGTCTTGTAGTGATGATGGGAGAGTTGGACCACTGCGTAAAGTCTTCTCCAACTAGAGGTGCACCGAAATGGAAATTTTAGAACCGAAACGAAACCGAAATAAAAAAAATGTCAGGCCGAAACCGATACCGAAAATGTTTTTTATTTATATTTTTTCAATTTTTTTCAATATTTTTTTTTTATAACCTTTTAAAATGTTTTATATTTATTTTTATTTATTAATTCTGGTGTAGAGAGGAAAGCCCAGCCTCCTGTGACAGCGCTGTCTCCGCCCCCACACTGCTCTTCGGGACTGTGATAGGCGGCAGAGCGGTGTGGGAGGAGACGCCGGCCGCTCACAGCGCTCTCGTCCTGCAGCGCTTGGCCGGCTGTCACTTTCTTTTCTCCCCGCTGGAACAGCGGCCAGCGGGGAGAAAAGAAACCAGAGATGCGCCGATGTATCGGCCGAAACATTCAGCATTATGCCAAAAGTGCCATTTTCGGCCGATATGTTTCGGCGGCCGATATATCGGTGCATCCCTTTCTCCAACACATCCCAAAGATTCTCAATGGGGTTAAGGCCTGGACTTGTGGTAGCCAATCCATGTGTGCAAATGATGTCTCATGCTCCGTGAACCACTTGCTTTGGATGGCCATGTAGGACAAAGCAACAGGCTAGTTTTACTGCCTCCAGCCCAGCAACACATACATCCATTTCTTTCATTCTCCCACACCATTCAGATACAGAGTTGGGCTTTAAAGTATATTTAAACCCAATCACAAATCTCAAATCAGCTTGAAATCTCAAAACTTTTATAATCCCTTGCAGTGGGGCTATCCCCGCACTGCAGGGGTTGATTGCTTGTTTTTGTCTAGGTGCTAAAAAAAAAAGCTATACTCACAGAATCCTCTGAGCTGGTTGGCTCTTAGACCAGTCCTTCCGGCCTCTCTGCCCCTCCGCTGCAGGGGTCTAAGGTCCCGTAAATCATCATGGTTTATACACAGTGTATAGACACCAGGACGCTGAGGCACATTCCAATACTGCAGGTTAAAGGTAAAGTCTGCCTTTTTGAAGAAAAAAAAAAATGTGCACTTCTCCATAAAAGTAAAATGTACATTTAGTGTTTTTTTCCATTGGAGCTGGTGAAGAATTGCAACTGGGATCAGTGGATCGTAGGTGCAATGCTCTGGCTCCTGTAGGCTCTTCCTCCAGAGTTATGGGCATTCAGTAACATGGACAGGAGGAAGAGTGAATGGACTACATGTGGGGACGTCACCGCACCTTTATTCCATTGAAAAGTCCTTCTGCCACCGTGGCTGATGGCTCTTGTAGTTTTACTGGCTGTGTGGGAGCATCCATGCACAACAGCCACACAAATTAAAACGTATACACAAGCCCACAGGGATAGAAACCCTGTGATTCGGGTAAGTGGGGGGCAGGAGGGGGGTGGGGGCTTGCATTCTGACCATGTTTTAAGTTTTAGCCTAAGGCCTCGTTCACACCTCAACGTTTTGTAGCGCGTTCTACGCTCGACGAACGCTCTACAAAACGCTCAAAAATATAAATCCCATTGTAGTCAATGGTCTCGTTCCCACCTTGGCGTATTTCCGCCCGTCCCTAACGCGCTACAAAACGGCCCACGCCTGAAAAGGTACATGTACTACTTTGGGCCGTTTTGTAGCTCGTTTCCATTGGGATACAGCCAAGTACCCCTCGGAAACGCGCGCGTCGCGCGCTTTTTTACCGCGAATCGCGGTTAAAAAAACGCGCGACAGACGCGCATATGCAATAGGCCTCGGTGTGAACCAGGACTAAATATAGATATAAGATGAAACATGGTCAGAAAGGTAAATATAGCCTTTACCTGCTCATTTTTGTCTAGTGGTATTGTGTAAAAGACATTCAGTTACCCGATCCCTGCTCCCGCAGTCTCCAAGACCGTCACCCACAGCCTGTATCACCCTACACTTCACCGGTCAGAGTAAAACTGACATCATCACTTACACTATAGGGCCCATAGCCATGCATTATACATGAGAACGCCAAGGAAGAGTCCACAAGCAAGAGCGTAGGGGAGCGAGATGATAGCCAACTGCCAGGGGAGTGGGGATCATGTAAGTTAAATCCTTAGGAATTGGAAAGACTCATAACATTGTTTGCCGTTTCAGTTCAGTGCACAGGAAGTCACAGGGACACTGGATTTCTTTACAGACAAGAAAGAAAACGAATGCAGCTGCCACATCCCAGGACTGGTAAGCTGTAATATATTAAATTTTTGTTCTTGGGTTTGGACAAAATTATCTCCACAATTTAAAAATAATTTCTAAATCTTCCAGGGACCAAGTGCATACTATATAGCCCTTGGTCCCGTTCCTGTGAGCAATTACAATTCCCAAGGTTACTCATTCACTTTTTTGGTCACAGGCAGGTGGAATTTTTTTGTAAAGCAAGAGCACACATGGAGTTTAACTCCGATGTTATTTCTTAATGTATACAATTTATGGTAACCCTCCGGACCTCTCTTCTCCTATGTCACACACATCTAAAATGAGCGATATCCTAACTCTATCCTTCATCTTCTCTCTTCTCCTATCGGTCACAGATCTAAAATGAGCGATATACTAACTCTATCCTTCCTCTTCTCTCTTCTCCTATCGGTCACAGATCTACAACGAGCGATATACTAACTCTATCCTTCATCTTCTCTCTTCTCCTATCGGTCACAGATCTACAATGAGCGATATACTAACTCTATCCTTCCTCTTCTCTCTTCTCCTATCGGTCACAGTTCTACAATGAGCGATATCCTAACTCTATCCTTCATCTTCTCTCTTCTCCTATCTGTCACAGATCTACAATGAGCGATATACTAACTCTATCCTTCCTCTTCTCTCTTCTCCTATCGGTCACAGATCTACAATGAGCGATATCCTAACTCTATCCTTCCTCTTCTCTCTTCTCCTATCGGTCACAGATCTAAAATGAGCGATATCCTAACTCTTCATCTTCTCTCTTCTCCATATCTTTTCCTTTTCTTCTTTTGGTTTAGACATATACGGTTGCTAATTCATTACAAAGATCACTCATACCTACCTGATATGCACTGTTATATCTGTATATGTACACTGGATGTGATTCACGCATTTTTGTTATTTTTAAAGATCTTTTAACAATATGACGTGTATACTTTAGAAGTTTATTTACATCTTATTATGTCTATACGACCGTTGATCTTGTCATCTTGTTACCTTCTGATGTGCTTATTACCTGTTATTTCTCAATAAAAATGTATTGTTACAAAAAATATCACGTGACATAAAAATTTGCACTTGCCACCATTTTATTCTACAGGGTCTGTAATTTTAGGAGTTTGAAGTAGTTTTCAAGCCTAAAATGTGGATTATAGCATGTGTGCAAAAAAAAAAACTCAAAACGGCTCTGGCTGTTAAAGGGTTAATGCACCATTAATTAAGGAAAAAACTTACCTGCTCCATTTTTGCAACGCAGTGCACCAATACACACAGCCGGTCAGGGACTGGAGTTAGGGCTAGTTCACACCAGCCCCAGTACGTTCCAGCTCACTGTGTTCTGTGGCGGGAAGGGGCATGGCGGTGCATTGAAGTCAATGGCACTGCAGCCACACACCCCGGCCGCAGGGTGATCGCCCGCACCGTAACATGTGGCACATCAATGCCTGCGTTCTGGCCCGGTCAAAAAAAAAAAGTGCATGCAGCATTTCTTCTGACTGCACCGGGCCGGAACACAGGCATCGATGTGCCGCGCATTCCGGTTCAGGCGATCCCACTGTGGCTGGCGGCGAGGCTGTGCCATTGACTTCAATGCACCGCCAGGCCCCTTCCTGCACCAGAACGCAGTATACCTGCCGGAATGCGATCCAGTGTGTTTCGGCACAGAATCAGGCCGCAATGCACTGGGTCTTAGCCCTAGCCCTAAGAGCAAGCAGGAGCCAGAGCATCGCATTCACAATCCACTGATCACGGTTGCAACGCTTTACTGACTCCAATGCAAACAAAAATGCACATTTTTAAAAATGAATATGTGTACATTTATGATTTTTTTTTTTAAAGGTGCGCTTTACCTTTAAGGCAATTTAAACTTTTCATGTTTGTCACAGTAGACCACCTTCATCTTTATTGTAAGCCTGTTGCTGCCAATAATGGAAACATATGCAAATCTGTATCTATTATAGACCTGTCTATCTGGTTAGTAAGTTCACAATTTACTAATTCCACCCTAGCTACTGTAAAAAAAAAAAAAACCCCTCTCTGCTATTATAATTGAGCTGTATACACGTATACGCCCTCACCGCCAATTAAAAAAAATGTGCTCTCAGACCAGTTCTTCCTCTTTGCAGTGGGTCATGCCAGCTTCTTCCAAGGGTAATAGTTTTGCCAGGAATATAAAGCATTTTGCTATGACAACAACACTTGTTAAGGCGGGGAATAAAATCCTTCGGAAATTCGCTGCCAACTTTAAAAAAAGAAAAAGTCCAATTGTCTTAGTGAGTTTACTCTGCCGGCATTCTTGGTAACATCACGCACATTAGTCACTGCTTGTCGTTTTTGGATTGTTCAGTGGTTTTTATTTTTACCTACAACACTGGGTGTGCTGACAGGGGGCGAGAACCCTCCTCCACCGTAAGGATCTGGAATTAGCAACCCATCAATTACTGGCTTATCAGTGTTAGGCTGCCTGTAGCTACTATTCATAATCATAATCTTTCAGCAGCAACTTGAACTTGACAAGGGTGTGCCTGCCTACCTGTCTATCTACATCCCTTAAGCAGATCCGAAACATGTGAAGCAGGTTGATGACAATGTTCATGTTGGTTTCACCTTTTCGTCTTGCCAATGCCAAATAACCGGCAGTGGAAAAGCCATCTATTCTGCACTTTTATTTTAGAACAGTTAGGGGCTCTCTAAGCCACACATATAAAAGGCTGCATATGCGCTAAATTATCTATGACATTGTAAGGTTAATGAGGACGCTGAAAGTTTAAAGGAGAACTATGAGGTGATTGAAAATCACTCATCCTCATAGTTGGAGCCGACGTGTGACAATGAAACTGTCGGCTCAATAGATCGGGAAGTGAGCGAACGCATACCGTCACTCACTCACTTCTCCATCATCTCCCTGCAGAGAGCAGTGACTGTCCCCCCCTCCCTCCAACGCTGAGTGGAGGAACGGACGGGGGAGGGGGCTGGCAGAGCCCGCTGTCACTCACGCAGTTGGGTGGATCTCGACAGCATTGTCGGGATCCGTCCCGGCTGCGGCGGCCTCAGTATACCGCGAGCTGTAGCTCGCGATATACTGACCTTTGGGTCAGTATAGGGAGCACAGATTACAGAGCACATAGGGAGCTATGATATAGGGAGCACAGATTACAGAATGCTGCAATCAGGAGTATGTAACATACAGCACAGTTTACCAAATTCTGGAGTCAGGAGTATGTAACATACAGCCCAGGTAAACTGGACTCTATGTTACATACTCCTGACTCCAGAATTTGGTAAACTGTGCTGTATGTTACATACTCCTGACTCCAGAATTTGGTAAACTGTGCTGTATGTTACATACTCCTGACTCCAGAATTTGGTAAACTGTGCTGTATGTTACATACTCCTGACTCCAGAATTTGGTAAACTGTGCTGTATGTTACATACGGTACTCCTGATTGCAGCATTCTGTAATCTGTGCTCCCTATATGCTGTGCTACACATTACATAATATTGACCACTGCACTCTGTAATCTATGCTGTATGTTACATGTTCCTCACCCTGAACTCTGTAAGTTGTGCTGTACATTAAATACTCCTGAGCAAAGCGTTTAATCATTCCGCCTGGGTTCCCATCGGGGGGGGCCTTGTCACTTCATTCAAAGAGTATAAAAGGTTTAGAACCCCAATTTCACCCCTGAAAGTGATTGCCTTGTGGGAGTCCACAGACATGAAATGATTGTGTGATCCAGGAGTATGTCCTCTCATGTCTGCTGGCAGCGGCATCATTCTTCTGTAATGTATTCTGAAATACAACATCATCCGGTGAGCAGCTCATGAATGCAGCTCCCGAATTCCTGTAATGTTTGATTGGTTTCGTTTTGTTACATAGTTGTAGGGTCAGTTGACTCCCGCCTTCCCAGCACAATATACTCCCCTTTCTCCGCTCCTGCAACAATTCGGCTTTGGAGACCAAAGAATAAAAAGCCCTGTGTAAGCTCCAAACTGGCTTGCCAGAGCTTACACAAGACTATGGACTCTTCCCTGGCTCCATGTGACAGCGATGGGCCAATCATGAGGCACCTAACACTGTCACGTAAAAAAAAGAGGAGGAAGTCACATGTTCAGCCACACATAAAAGTTCCGGGTCTTTCACTTCACTCCCAGCAGCCAAACGGACTAGTGTGGTGTACAGGGACAGGTGAATCTGCATGTACACTAAGGCCTGGTTCACACCTGGGCGTTTTACAGCGCATTCCTACGCGCTGTAAAACGCTCAACATGTGAATAAAATGATTGCCTATGGGCATGGTCCCCACCTGGGCGTTTTACAGCGAGTAGGAACACGCTCACCTGGACGTTTTACAGCGCGTAGGAACGCGCTGCAAAACGCCCTACTCCCAAAGAAGTACAGGAGCTTCTTTGGGGCGTTTTGCCGCACGTTTCCATTGGTATTCCCGAGTGTGGATCGGGGTTAACAAAGCGGTAACCCCGAGCCACACTAGGGAATACAGCATACAGGTCTTACCTTGTCTGCGATCCCGCTGTGTCTTCGGCGGCTGCCGACTTCCGGGTTCCGTCCCTTGCGAGCAGCCGCGTCGCAGGGGGGTGGAGTCGGTGGGAAGTTTAGAAGTGAAACTAAATAAAAAAAATTAAAATAGAGAAAATAAAGGGAAACAAATTTAAAAATCATACCGGCAGTGAAACGCACGTTTCACTGAATGAAAAAAACGCGAAAAAACAAGCTTAAAAACGAGCATAAATAAAACGCTCAGGTGTGAACCCAGCCTTAGGGAGGGTATAGTTAAGTGTTTGCTATGTACAGGCATTGGAAAAATCCAATGGCAGCTTCGCAGCCCTAGGTTAAGTACACTGTCATCAGAGAATTGTGCTGCCTGCCATTGCTGACCTTTCATTTTGAAACTGCTAGCTCCTTGACTATCATGCTGATCCTTTGAGTTTGGCATTTTCTGAGTTGGTAAACTCTGAGACTTCTCAAAAACGGATTGTCCCCTAATTATAGAAATCCCTTGAACGGAGCAGTCAATTGCAGGTATCCAGGGAAGTTCTTGCACACGTTACCCTGACGCGTTTCCTCCCCACATCGGGGCTTCCTCAGAGGGGCGTGTGTCCCTCCCTGAGCTCCCTGAGCCACAACGTATGTGAGTAAGCTCTGATACACTGTATCCCTCTTTGAAATACAGTCACTGTATCTGCATTAATGACTTCTCGCCACTCAGATGGCTTGCAGTTAATTACCGTTATAACAACATAAGTAAATCCAAGGGAAGCCTTTTTAATTGTTTTTAAATGTTTTGTTATGGGTGTTCATACATGTTGTTTTTCTACGATTAAATATTGAAATGTATTATTTATGTGTAATAACAAACAACCAACAAAACAGGACAATACAAGACAACACCAGCCAAGACAGAACCCCCTCCCCACAAATGGGGGACACTCTAGAAGTCTTAATTTAATCCTCTTTTTCACGAAATCCACGTAAGCTGGGTGAGGTTAGAAATTCCCTCCATGTGCCCCATATTGTTTCATAGACCTGAGTGGCCTTATTAAGCTTAGCAGAAAGTTCTTCCATGCGCATTAGATAATTTACTTCTATTATCCCATCTTTAATTGCAGGTATCTGTGATGAATTCCACAGTCTGGGTATAGGAGCTCAGGCTGCCGCCACAAGACATCTAAGTACCTCTTCCTAACTGCCTTAATTGATCCAAAGAAATCTAAGTACCCCCTTCCTTACTGCCTTAATTGATCCTGGGATAATTAAGAATAAAGCGACCTCCGGTGTTTCAGGGATCCCCCCTCCTACCACTTGATATCAAGGATAGTTTGCCAATAGTATTTCAACTTTCCACAAGCCCACCAAACATGTAGCATGGTCCCCTTTTCTATCCGGCAACGCCAACAAATCTCCGATACTGGTGTAGAATATTTTGCAATACGATCTGGGCGCTTATACCATCGCATCAGGATCTTATCATTTTTTTTCTTGCATTCTCGCCTCTACACTAGCTTTGAACATTAATAAAAAGGCCTTATCCCATTCTGCAGACCCAACTCCAGTGGCGGACCTACCGCCGGCCTGAGCCTGGGGGGGCCCAGCACAGTCCCTTCTGTCGCTGAAAGGGGGGGCACTCGCCCGCCGGATACCGAACTGGGGAAAATTTTATGGGGCCGCGGCCGCTGTGAGGAGGGAGCCAGGTAACAAGAACTGAAGACGGCCCTGCAGGCAAATCATGGGGCAGCCATCGGGCCTTGGACAGCTGTGAGGACCCAGCAAACAGACTCCCCCACCTTTCTTTCCCCAAATGTAACGCACGAGCAGTGATCGTAATGTTTTAAAAAAAGACATGGGTATTTTAATAGGTAGGGTTTGGTATGAATATAGAAATCTAGGAAGGATGTCTATTTTAAATAAGGACATCCTACCAAACCATGAGTGTGTAGGTCTAAATGTCTAGTAGCCACATCACAGAAGGTGATGGAGGCTACAAGTGTTTCTTTAACGTCCATGCTTGTAGTCAAGCCTGTGTGGAAGATAACAGGGGTAAGTCATTTAATTTATATATTTGCTCTAAATTCGCTGGAATGTTACCCCTAGATATTTCACCGATTCTGTAGTCCATTGGAACAAAAATTATGATTTTAGCGCCTGGGAATCATCCTCTGATAGTGTTACATCTACCACCCATGACTTTGACACGTTTACCTGTAAATTACTATATCTGCCAAACAAACCAAATTCTTTAAGTATTGATGGAAACGCTATGCGAGGATTACTAACGCACATTAACATATCATCTGCGTATAAACTCAGTTTATGATGAAAATGACCTATCTTTACCCTTTTAATCGAGGGATTCGCTCTTAAAGCTTTAGCCAAATGTTCCATTGCTTGTATATACAGCAATGGAGAGAGCGGACACCCTTGTCTAGTCCCATTTTTTATGTTTACTGGATCAGACAATGTTCCATTAATTTTAATCCTCGCACTTGGTGAGTCATACAAGGCCATCACTTTTGGAATAAAAGGACCAGGAAGACCCATCTGGAACAATGTTGCCCGAAGAAACTTCCAGTCAAGTCTATCAAATGCCTTTTCTGCATCCACAGAGAAAACGCACAATGGAATATTATATCTACCTGCATAAGATATTAATGCCATTGTTTTTATCGTATTATCGCGTGCTTCACGTTTCGTAACAAAACCTACCTTTTCCAGATGGATAGCTGCTAGAATTAACGGTTGAATCCGATTCGCTAATAATTTTGCATACATTTTCATATCCACATTAATCAGGGAGATAGGTCTGCAACTTGTGCATACTGTCGGGTCTTTCTGGTCCTTCAGGATCAAGGTGATATGTGCCTCCTGTGATTGTTTTGCAAAAGTGCAGTATTCAGTGCTAGCGTTATATGTCATACACAAAATCGGGGTTAATTCCTCCTTGTATTGCTTAAAAAAACACGAGGAGAACCCATCGGGACCTGGGCGCTTGCCTGCTGGCAATGCACATATAACTAAATTAACCTCCTCTATAGAAAAGGGTACCATCAATATGTTTCGCATTGTCTAATCTACTATGTTTCAAAGTTTTAGTTTCCTGTAGAATCAGCTGGTCCCCTGAGCACTGGCCCTGATATCCTGTTTTAGAGTGGCTCCTTTACCTTGCAGGGTCCTATGGAGACACCCTCGTGTGTGCTAGTAAGCTGTGTGTGTCTCCACATACACTCAGGCACAGCAAGCCAATCCATTCCCTGCTCCCTGCTCTTACCTTCTCCAAGCTAGTAGATAGATGGCTGCTGGAGACTGCTCCATCCTTTGTCATATTGTGCTGCACAGGAAGTGCACAGTTGGAGCTATTTGGAAACATGATTACTTTTAAGAGCTTGGGCAAAACTATATATATATTAAAAAAAAACTTTTCTGGCCACTATATATTTGTTTGATCTGGATTCATTATTGAAAAAGTTTAGGAGTTTAATACTACTTTAAATCCAGACAACTGCCGCTGCAGCCGAGGGTGTGGGTCTCAGCAGCAGGGCTCCTGTTCGCCTACCTTAAACTGTACAGGCAAGTGAACGTACTGGAGTCCAAATATAATCTTGCTTCTTCTTCTTAAGAAGACGTTAATGCATTTTTGGTTACTAAAGCTTTTTTAGCCGTAATGCGTTAGCGTCCTGTTGCTGTGCTGTACCGGATAATGGCTTTTAAAGCGACCTTTACACTCAAAAATCTATGTATTATGATTAATAACATAGACATGTCAGGTGTAAAATGCTGTGACTATGAAATACTTACCCCTACAGAGCATTCATTTCCTGCTTTGAAAGGGCAAAATGGCTTCAGTTTGCCAGAGCAATGCACACTGGGATTGTCTTGTCATCAGCAGAGCATTGCTGGGAAATCTCATCTGTAATCTCACGAGATCTCTGGGAAAGGCATTTTCTTCCCCTGAGAGGATGTGCATGGTCACATGTCCTAGTCACATGTCTAGTCACATGTGCCAGAAATCCAGGAAGTAATAGGAAATCTAGTAATCTGCCCTTAGTAAACATGGCCGCTGTCAGAAGACTGGGGAAGAAAGGAGAAATAATGTATGCAAAGAATACAAAGCGGGCAATTATCTAGAAGTATGTGTTTGTAGATTAGAAATGTTTAGTAAAGGTGTGTTTGTTGTTATTTTAAAGATATGGGTAGAGGTCCACTTTAACTAATATAAAGGCGGAAGAATCATATTTGAACTCCAATGCTTTCATTTACTGGGTAACTAGCATTTTTAGAGAGAACCCAGCCATGGCAGCCCCCATGTTTTTTTCCATGAAAGACAAACAGTATGAGCAATATAGTAGAAAAAGGGGTTCTTTAAAATATTTTCTACTGGTTATGATGATGTGCTGGTGGAAGTCTTGGTTGTGCATTGGTGCTCCATGGAACTTCATTGCAGGAAGGGAGTAGAACACTTTCTGTTTGTCTTGTAAGCTTATAAGCGATATGACTTGGGTGGATTGATCCCTTTGTACTTGTTGTTGGATGGCTGGCTCTCTCAGAAGCTTCTTCACTGGTCCAATATAGTTAGCAGCAATTCAAGGAATAACGCTACCCTTCCAAAGTCGCCATAGTCATGTTAGCAGCATTCCCTAACCATGTGCACTTTACAAGCTCAATCACTAATCAGCCTGGATTACAACTTCCACCTTTTGTTTCCTTCTCTTTGTCTGCTCTGAAATGGAATCTTCTGCAATTATCCAGACTTCCTATAGCGTGGCCAAGTACACAATACGTTAAAGTAAAAATAAAACTGCACACGTTAAGGGAACATGCTAACAATATACAAAGTCACTGAGGCTGAATTAAGCAGAATCAGGCAAACCGACAAACAATGAACTGGAATTCCAAGAAGAATCTATTCTTCCAAATTGATTAGAAAGAGAGAGAGGAGAAATGCTAATTGCTGATGACAGTATGTCTGCCAACCGTCCCTGATTTGCAGACAGTCCTGAGACCGGGCGGAAATTTCTCAGTTTCAGCTTTTTCTGGTAAGGAGGCCAGGAACCATCTTACAAGGTATTTCTACTTTTGTGGTCAAAATTTGAGAAAACTCCAACTATAATGTTTGTTCCTATTCACACAGCAAAACAAAAAATTATAAAAAGAAATATATGTCTTACCTTTTTAGCTGATTCTTTGTCACATGATTATATACACTCTAAAGACATGCTGGAAGGTTAATTGCCTTCTGACTAAAGGTGCCCATACACTGCTCGATTCTCGTACGAGAATCGCGGGAAATCCCGCGATCGTACGAGAATCGTGCAGTGTGAATGAAGACGTGCGACTGTTTCTACTGTACAGTCGCACGTCTTTTGTCTAAGGAGCACGCTAGAAAACCAGCCGAGAATCGTACGATTTTCGGCTGGTTTGAATGATGCTCGGGAGACAAATGCCGAACGGGCCGGTGTGCGCACGCGCACACTGCCCTTCAGCATCGCGGTCATCGGAAGCTCCCCTGGGGGTAGGGCGGGCTTGCGATGATCGCAAGTACGATCTGCCTGTCCAAGATGGGCAGATTGTACGTTTTTTTTAAGTACTTTACAACCATCGCAAGACCATAGTCTTGTAAAGTGTATGGCCACCTTAAATCGGCCCTGTATGTATGTATGTGAAATAGGAACCTTAGATTCTAAGCTCCTTTAGGTCAGGGACTGATGTGAATGTGTGCTAGCCTATGAGCAGCTGGGTGTAAAGCGATTCGTAAATAGTCGGCACTTTATAAATACCTGCAATAAATAAATACATAAATAGAATTGTATGGACAGCGTTTACTGTTTTGAAAAGCTATTGCTTGGAAAGGGCAATTTACACACTTTAGCTGAGCGTTGGTTGTCTTTTTGGGTGTTTTTTTTTGTTGTTTTTTTTTTAGCAGTTTTACACGCATTTTAGGCTTGAGCGTTTTTATTATTATTATTTTTAGCCAATGAAAAATTGTATCATACATACTGTAATTTTTCTTTCCTGGCAGCATACTAATGATAGAGCTTATTAGTATGCTGCCATGTAGGCTCCAGGAAAGCCATTTACTAGCTCAGAAAATGTGTGAAAAATGCATGATATGTTACACGCATTTTTGCAGACTTTTCAGAGGCACTCCTATTAAAGATTATTGGGGTCAAAATACTCAATTCTGTCAAAAAAAAAGCCATTGTACCCCCCATTTTTTCAGATCTCTAATGAAGACGTGTGCATTTATTTTATTTTTCCTAGAAGGTAGAAATTCCCTTTAATTTTAGCATTTTAATCCCCTGTACAGCTGCACTAACATTGGGAGAGACCTGGATTGGTCCATAGGTTCCCCCATCAACGTTAAAGGGTAACTTTACCCATATCTTCAAGATAATAATAAATACATCTTTAGAAATGTTTAGTAATGACAATCTACAAAGGGACACTTCTAGATAATTGCCGGCTTTGTATTCTTTGCATACATTATTTCTCTTTTCTTTCCCACTTTAACTAAGAGCCGATAACTAGATCTCCCTTTACTTCCCGGAACTCTGGCACATGTGACTAGAACAGGTGACAATGCACATGATCTCAGGGGAGGAGAATGCCTTTCCCTGAGATCTCATGAGATTACAGATGAGATTTCCCAGCAATGCTCTGCCGATGTAACCTTTCCAGGATGCAATGCTTGGGCATGATTGCATCATTTGTGCCAAAGTGGAAAACAAAAATTGTAAGTAAAATAAAAATGTTTATTTAGCTAATGAATGAAAGATGATTTTATATCGGCATGCAGAGCTGTATACTGATGTGATTTTTAGTCAAAGGGGGTAAAGGTCGCTTTAAACAGTATAAATGAAGGAAATCCCTGCTGCCTACTATTGTATTCAGCAACCGCTGCTCAATACCCAAACAGTGCCTGTATCTGATTGGACAGTCACTGTTCAACCCAGGATTTTTAGACCAGCTCCTTTGATGACTGAAAATGTTGTCAAGTGTTGGGTGCTGACAGGACTCACACACTGCTCCAATTGCCGATTCAGAAAAAATCTAGTGAAATTTAAGCAGTGTGTGGCCAGTTTAATACACCATTCACCTAAAAAGTGAACAAAGCCCACACTTGAGATTTCATGGATCATTTTTTCAGCCAATTAAAAATGAACCTGCGGGTATCTCAGACAAATTCTTATTTTTTTTTGCCAAGTGTTCCCTTAGAAATGTATGTACATTATATATCACTGGCAACAAATGTACAAACTTTTGTTAGTTTCTTACATATGACAACCACCACGGAGTACTCAGCAAACATCTGATATTGTAAAATACGCACAACATATAAATGCCGGGAATAATGGATGTTTGTTTCACTGACGAAATCTGATGATTGAATAAAAAAGAGTTTCCAGCTCGGTTGATAAGACCTGTGTGACTACATGCCTCACACATGAAATAAAATGAAACCAAATATGTCTGAACAAATACCCAATAGCATAAGCAGAGACAACATCACACTCCCCATGGCCGGTCCTGGTCACGTCAAAGCATACCTCCCTTTATTTACAGTATAAGAATAGAGAACATCTTACTAACATACAGAGGAACATATTCCAAGGCCTTCCTCCTGAACGCCCAGACACGGCTTCTGGAACATATTTCTATATCAAATATGCAGGCAGCACTATCGTCAAAACAACAAAATTGTAAATAATCATCATTCACAGAATCCAGACATTAGTACAATACTGAAAAGTTTCTTCATATCTTATGAGTCAATGAATAATGGAGGCATCTATGAAAGTGGCTGCAATTCTTGTTGCCAAAGGGCCAGTGTCGATCGGCTTGGACGGGCTTGTGTTGGCGGGTTTTGGGTCAGTGTCGGTGGCCTTGTAACAATAAATGGTTGAGTCATCTATGAAAGTGGCTGCAATTATTGCTACCAAAGGGCCAGAGTCAACGGGCTTGTGTCGGTGGGCTTGGGCCTGTGTCGGCAGGCGTTGTTTATAGCAAACTTGGGTTTGTGTCCATAGCACCAGTTTGAGACACTTCTGAGATGATATAGAATTCATTCACAGGTGCATCTGACCTGCAGTTGGCATTTTTAAGACCCAATTCAAACAGGTTTTGCATTTTCACAGACTTGTATATGAATGTAAAACCCACTTGAAGCAAACAAAAGGCGCAAGCTCTAAAGCAAGCAATCGGATCCCCAGTAGGAAATGACAGGCAGAAGTTGACTGGTTGTTACAGGTCACAAGACACATTTATGCATGTAGCCTGATATGTCAGTTTGGGATCATTTCATACTTAAACTGTAATGGAACACAGGACTGTTGTAGAAAGGCATTTCCAGAGTGTGCATTAGACAGAAACCATTACGAGACTGGACTTAATCGTTTGACCCAAAAGTAAAATATCTTATTATAAAGCAGACATGTTTAAAGGGTATCTATGGTCAAAAACTTAAAATGATGTATATTTCTATATCGAATTTCCATAAGTTCAATCCCACTCCTAATAACCATATTGATGTAGAAGTTTGGTAACTTACTTATTTAAGATTAGTATGTAATCTTCGCTTTGAAAAAAAGATTTGAACGCCAGTGAAGATCCTGCGGAGTGCGCATTTCCTGAACTTTATTACTACAACCGACAGTACGTTTATTACCTGCACCTGAGACACAATCGTGGCTGAGATCCGGTTCTTGAAGTGAGCAGTGTTTTCCTGTGGATTACAAGTCCCATCAGCCACTGCGGCAGAGGGACGCGTAGTTCTCAAAAGGAATACAAGTGTGGTGACATCACTGCACTTGTAGTCCCATTCATTCTTCCTCCCGTCCATGTTACTGCCTTGGTACAGACATAGGCGGGAGGAAGAGTCTGCAGGAGCCACACAATTGCACCTATGATCCCCTGATCATGGTTGCAATGCTTTACTGGCTCCGATGCAAAATAAATGCAAATTTTTTTCTTTTATGAAGATGTGCGCATTTATTACTGGAATTTCCTTTTAAAGAAAGCAAGCATTGGTCAATATTGGGACGATGAAATGAAGCTGGCTTGGGACGCGTAACGAAGAAAACTCCAGCAGGGTGCAGCAGCTCTAATACCAGAGAGAACAGGCTGCATTTTAAATGTCCCCCCAATTCAGGCTCCCTGACTAACTGGATTAGACCACCTGTCACCCATATGCCATCTGTACGTCTCAACTTTCAGAAGGCAGCAACCAAGAGGATAATCGGCCTTATGTCTGCTCCTAGAGACCCTCTTTAGAATACAGGATTTTTCCTCCCTGCCCCTCCCATGGGACCCTGACATAAAGAGATTATTTCCCCAGCTCTCCGCACACACTGGCTCACCAGTAACCCATTCTTTGCCCCCGAATGCTAAGCTCTGAAAGACATTTACATGCAAACACGTGCCCTATGTGCCTAAAGATCACTAATCCCAATATTATAAACCAGCTCACACTATACAAATATATATTAACTGCATGGCTTGGCTACATATATGAGCAGGCACAGGAAATATGTATTTGGTTGGGGTATATAAATAATAAAGTAGTATTAAATAAAAAATCCAGATCAAACAAATCTACATTGCCCAGCAAAGTATTTCTTTATATTTTCACCCAGTCATCATGTTTCCAAACAGCTCCAACTCTCTCTGCTCAGCTCCCCTGAACATCCTGTCCGGTACAAGATCACAAGGGACAGAGCAGTCTCCAGAAGCTGTCCATCTACTAGCTTGGAGAAGGGAGCAGAAAGCAGAGCAGTGGGTTGTCTTCTTGTACCTATGTGTTTGTGGAGACACATGCAGCTTACTAGCACACACCAGGGTGTCTCCGTAGAATCCTTCAAGGGAAAGGAGCCACCCTAAAACAGGATATCAGGGCTGGTGCTTAGGTGACTAGCCGATTCTGCAGAAAACGAAAAATAAATATGCATTTATATATTGAATTTCCATAAGTTTTATCCCACTACTAATAATCATATTGATCTAAAGGTTTGTAAGCATACTTACTGAAGATGCCCATAAGATATACTTCCTCAATGCACTGACAATTTCCCTCAGCCCTGTAAATATGCACTTCTTTGTGTCACAACTCTGTCTTCTGAACTACAACTCAACATCTGAAGAATGTAACTTTATCATTGCTTGCTGGAAGAAATGCATGATGGGATATGTAGTCTTGTAGGAAATGGAAATCGTAGGGCATCAAGCAGCAGGGAAAGAGATGCAAAGCATACTGTGTATCCAGGAAGCTGATGAAAGTGATGGGTAGACAGAAGGCAGTACTCACTACATAAAAGGGATTTTTTTTCAAATAAACTTTGACTGTATTATCAGAAACAACTCCAGTATGTATTCCTATTACAATGCTGATGTTATTGCAGGATGATAGGATATGTTGGGACTTCTCAACTCCTTTAAAGGAGACCTTTCAGGAGTTTAGTATAAAGGCTGCCATTGCCGATTTGTTTTTTAAGGTGCAGGCTCCAAGAAAGTCTTCCTGATCATGTCTTTACAACACAGGGAGTCACTCACCTGGAGCAAAGAATTGCTTGCAAGACTCATGCGAACAGCTGCGGACTGCCCCTTGCATCCAGGGGTGTTCATCTGCAGGTAAGCGCAGCATGTTCAATTACATGTGACTGGCCGCAGGTGCTGTCATTGCTTTGTACAGCGCTTTCCGCCCGGAGCTACCCGCAAGAGTCTCATGGAGCAATTCATGAGACTCACCCATTCAGCCCAAGTGTGAATGAGGCCCAAGAGGTTCTGGGTTTACATCACAGGTGTAATGTAACACATTCTTAGTTTACCTTCATACTTCCTGTTGCTATATAAATATTATGTGTCAGATCCCTTCCAGGAGATAGGGGTTGAAGCTATGATATACAGTGGTAGCTCGGTTCACGAACGCTTCTGTTCGCGAACAGGACGTTCGGTAAAATGTTGCCTCCATTCGTGAACTCCGTATCGGGTGACGAACACAACTGTAGCCATCTTCCCTGCTCTGACACATGGTTGTGGCTTCCTCTAGTCCAGGGGTCAGCAACCTTAAAACACTCAAAGAGCCATTTGGACCCGTTTCCCACAGAAAAGAAAACACCGGGAGCCACAAAACCCTTTTGACATCTAAAATGAGGATAACACGGCATATATCGTTTTTTACCTATCTATAGCATGTATATAGGTATATGTGGGCTTAGTAACGCACTGGACTCTGGGCTTACCTGAGACCCTGCAGAGCACACCATAGATCATGCACAGCCCATCTGAGACTCTCTATGGTGGGCTCTGCAGGGCCTCAGGTGGGCTGGTTGCCGGGGTCCCCTTTCCCTGTACCTCCTCCCAACTCCTCTTACCTGCTGCTGCTGGGGCCGGGCCTCCTCCCCTGTCACCTTTGCCATGACGCCCCTGGTACAGCTGATACCCATGTAAGGGGCCCCCCCAGACCCCTCACATAGAACACCGTGTGACCGGTGACGTGGTCACACATTTCAATGTAATCCTGCCCATTTTTTTGGCGGTGGAATGTGTGACCGACAATTGGATGAAGCATTCCAACGCTTTCTCAGCTGTTCCAGGGCAGATCGGCACCGCAAATCGTATGTGCGGGAGAGCTGATCTGTGCCTGAAATGTCACTTCTATCCGACTCTGAGTGCAATCTCACATTCCACCGCACTCAAAGTCCGATAGAAGTGACATTTCAGGACCCATCAGCTGTTCCATGGCAGATCGGTTCTCCTGCACATACGATTTGCGATGCTGATCTGCCCTGGAACAGATGAGAAAGCGTTGGAATGCTTCACCTACACACTTCTATCCCGCCGACTGTTACTATGGACGCGGCCAGGAGAGGAGGTGAGTCACAGGATCCGCCCCCTTGCTTAGAAGCCCCGTCGGCAGTGCGGGCCCCAGGAGCCTGCACTGCCGCATATTCCACCAGAGGGGGGTGCCCAGGACCAGACCTCACTAGGCCCCCCCAAAGGCTCAGGCCCTGGTGGTAGTTCCGCCCCTGGACAGGGAGCTGCAGCAGAGGGTTGAAAGAGCCACATACGGCTCCGGAGCCGCGGGTTGCTGACCCCTGCTCTAGTCGAAATCGCGGTCTAATCAGTTTGCGACCAGAATCGTCAGAACAAATTAAGTTCGTGATCAGAGGTACAACTGTAGTAGCATACTGGAGTAACTATGGACAGACATACATGTAGTGACCAGCAGAGGGAGCTATACAAACCAGTGCACACATTTACCTTTCAATACAAGGATACAGATAAAAATGTGGCAAAACCAATGATTTTTTTTTTCCAGGAGATCGGCAATGGTGACGCATAGATATGTTAGTGGTTGGTGTTTGCAGTGCACAGTGATGTTTGCACCAAATTATCCAAAAAATGTATGGCTGTGTGTTCGCATTGGACGGGTCTTTTCTGCCCGTGCGTGCCCGCTAGGGGGCGCGCGCGAGCAGAAAAAAAATGCCGTCTGGCGACGGCAACCCGCGAGTGCGACAGTGCCGTCCGTCCGTTTTTCTACTACGGGCGGACGGCAACTGGTTAATAGAGTGGCATAATCCTGTTCAGTTTTTAACTCTTATCCAGGGCTCCTTAAAAGGAGTTGTAAAGTCCCAGCATATCCTATCCAGTTATACCATCAGCATTGTAATAGGAATACATACTAGAGTTGTTTTTAATAATGCAATCAAAGCTTACTTGATTTCTTTACTAGGTTACTCCCCTTCCTGCTTTTTTTTTTTAACATTTCTGTCTTCCCCCAGTACATTGACTGAACCAGCTCACCTAAAGCTGGCTATACACCTATAGATTTTCTGCAGATTTTCTGTGGTCAGATGGAAAAAGTGCAACAGATTCCTCCACCTACGCTAAACTGTGTGGATGGAGGAATCTCCCACCGGGCCAAGCTTCAGTATCTTACTAGTTGGCACCACTGGCTCTACAAATACCTGAACAGTGCCTGCATCCAATCAGATTGTTCAGGTGTTTTGACAGCCAGCGGGGCCGACTAGCAAGATACTGAAGCTTGGCCCAGCAGGAGATTCCTCCATCCACACAGTTAAGCGTACATGGAGTAATCTATCTACAGATTTTCTATGGTCAGATGGAAAAAGTGCAACAATCTACGGCTGGGCACACACCTTACAACCATCGCAAGACTTTTGTCTTGCGATGGTTGTAAGGTACTTAAAAAAAAAACATACGATCTGCCTATCTTGCATAGGCAGATCGTACTTGCCCTGAGTGGCATTCCGATGACCGCAATGCCGAACGGGCAGTGTGCGCTTGCGCACACCGGCCCGTACGGCTGTTATCGTACGGACATGCCACAAACCCGCCGAACGTCGTACGATGCTCGGCGGGTTTTCGAACATGTCCGTAAGTTTAAAGTCGTGCGACCTTACAGTAGTAGAGGTCGCACGGCTTCCCCGCGTCCTTACGATAATCGTACGATCGCGGGATTTCCCGCGATTATCGTAAGGTGTGTGGGGACCTTATAGGTGTATGGCCAGCTTTAGGAATAGATCACCTTGTGGATGCATGATGCAAAATGGCTATACACTTCTGCTCTCTATCGTTTATCCCTCCCCATATCGTACTGTCCTGCCATTCCTGTGAGCACAATATTGAGTGCATATGACATTTGCTCCATCTTCATGTCACCCGTATTTTAGCTAGTTCAGCAGGAATTTGAGCAGCGTATGGACAATTTTATGGCCCCATTTACACTTGCGATTAGGGCCTATTGCATCAGCCTCATGAATTTGGCTGATCTGCATTAAGATGCCCATACACCTGCCGATTGTCGTACGATAATCGCGGGAAATCCCGCGATCGTACGATAATCGGCAGGTGTATGGAAAGGCGTGCAACTGTTTCTACTGTACGGTCGCACGTCTTTTGTCTTACGGGCACGTACGATTGTCAGCGGGTATGTGGCCTGCTCATAAGACTAATGCCGCACAGGCCGGTGTGCAAGTATGATCGCAAGTATGATCTGCCGATGATCGCAAGTATGATCTGCCTGTCCAAGATGGGCAGATCGTATGTTTTTTTAATTACCTTACAACTATCGCAAGACAAAAGTCTTGCGATGGTTGTAAGGTGTATGGCCAGCTTTATACAAGAACAGCTGCCACCGCTACCAAGTGTTCACATTTTATCACACAGGCTGCAATTACCCACAGATGATTGCACCTGGACGCAAACAGTCTGTGTCCAGGTCTGGTTGTCTGCAGATAATCGCAGTCTGTGCAATGACATTCGAACACTTGCGAGCGGTGGCAGCTGTCATTGTATTATACAGAACTTTCTGCCTGCAGCAAATTGCATGAGTCTCTAGGAGGAATGCATGAGACTCTTGCGATCAGAGGTGTGAATGTGGCTTATATGCCTAGGTGGGATCATTTCATATATTGCAACCAAAACCAAATCAGCGGATCCTAACTCAAGTTTTCCTATACATGACACAACACAGCGAAAGATTTAATCAAAGAGCTTTTACTCCATTCTCTTATAATAAAAATAAAACCTGTTTCTGCAGTTTGGAGTATCAGATATGCATTACAGTCATTATTTAAAGTACAGATCCAGTTATCTAGTACATTTTACACACAGACACAGCTGCAAATCTGAGGTAATCGCACATAACATCTTCATATAATCCACCAAGTTCTCCTAAACCGTCCTTCTTTATGTGTCCCTACACCATTGTAAGTGAAAGAAAATCCCAAATCGTCGATCTTCGAATGAGGACACTGGGTCTGGAGACTCTGCTGACCACCAGGGATTTCACTCACTTGCTGTTGTAGATATCGGACAGGAAGTGAGGAAAGTCTCCCCAAATAGACACAGATGGCAAAAAAGGCGGACAGGGGTTATAACCCTCCTTTACTCTATCCAAAACTAAAAAAAAAGTTTGTGCTTCAGTTCTACTTTGATAAATCAGAACTAATACCTCAGTTACATTGTCCTCAGGACCAGGAATTTCAATATATTGTCCAGGTTGCTTGGCAGACGTATTATTTTTTCCCAGCTGGTTGAGGAACACTTTCCCTATTCATCTAGGATAAATCCATCACAATCTGACATTTCAGTTCTGCATGGACCTTGGCATTTCACAGCACTTTGGCTGCTCCTAGGAAGATCTGACTGTTGGTTACAAGTGTTCCTGGTCTGAACCCTTCCTCCTCTCCTAGCAGGGGGTCAAGTGATGACTTTTGAGGTCTGGAGCATTTTGTGAAATTGTAGAAATAAATATAGGTAGTGTAAAAGAACATGTTTCATACTGAGGACAGATCATAGATAACGATCATCAGTCCTTTACTTGACTCTAGTTATAATAGAGTTATGTAAATTGCAGAGCAGAACACAATGCAATGAGAAGTGCAGTACCTCACAGAAAGAAGAGCTCCTATTATTTTTCACAGCTCAGTCACCTAACTTCCACAGTATCACTCCTCTTCATTCCCTACCATGATCTGCAAAGGAGACGGCCTCATGATTCAAAGCTCTTATCTCACTGTCTCTGCACAAGGCTCCCCTTCCAGTTCTAGCGCCTCTGATGACTCCTGTGAGAACGTCCTCCTCAATCTGGCAGTGCTGTGACCACTTGTGTCTGGAAAGTGCAGAGACAGTGACATAAGAGCTGTCAATGAAGAAGCCATCTCCTTTGCAGATCGTGGTCAGGAATGAAGAGGAGTGAGCTGTCAAAGTCTGTATCTCAGTTTCTACATCACACAGAAGCATGGGATAAAAAGCAACGTACACTGTGGTAGTTACGAGACTGAGCTGTAAAAATAATAATACAAGATTTCGTCTTTAAGAGTCGACTGCTATGGGTACACATCACTGCTTAAGGGTCTATGCTATTAAATAGGCTTGCACAATCTATTTGTCTGCTGTAGTAATTGGAACACAAAGGTACATAAAAATATAGTATTAGCAGCACTGATGGAGTTGTAGAAAATGAAAGTATTGTCTAATGGTCACCACACTTACACACCATACAATCTCCGTACAATTAACTTTAGATTCACCAAAACTATGTAATACGAGGACCCACCTAACCTATCCAATCTGTATCCAATCAAGCAGGCACTTGCATTACAAAGTTGTTGGTAAAGGAGATTGTATAATCAGATTTTAACGTGTGTTGTGAGCTAAAGGGCGGCACTGAAATAAACAGTACAGAGACAAAGACAGTAACTGGTTATCAAGTACAAGTTCACAGTAGGTTACTCTGTGAGACAATTACAATTCTGTCAGCTATCCCCTTCCAAATAATGTATACACATTAACAGGCAACTGTCCACAGTAGATCTCCGATAGCAGTAAATGTTCAAATTGTAGTTGTTCAGGACTCGCAGATCTTAATAATCAGTTATACCAGTTGGAGCACCTCTGCAGTGCCAGCTCCCACTCAGCCATATCCTTCTCATAATCTTTAAATTTATGCTGTGGTTCAAAAAAGACCTCTGATTGTCTGAGCTTCTTCAGTTCCTCCTTGTTTGACCAAATACCTTAAAACAAAAACAAAAAGGGATATATTGGGTATGATAAACCAAGACAGTATTCCTATCACTACAGTGCATGTAATAATGATTATAAAATAGGACCTTTCCACTGGCATGACTAGATCTCATAATGGATGACTCTTATTTAAGCAGCGAGTCATATGTTGGGAAATACTCACCTACAGCTAGTCCAGCTAAAAACGCTGCACCCAAGGAGGACATGTCGGTGTGCTTTGGTTTATCAATAACTTGGCCAAGCAAATCTGCTGTCATCTGCATGACAAAATGGTTGTTGCTGACTCCGCCATCAGCCCTGTGGGAAGAGAAACAGATCATGTCACCATGATGTGAGAAGCAAATCCAGATACTATGGTGCTCATGTATGTCTCACTACCCCAACCTTTAAAAGACAGTTCCAACACAAGCAGGCTAAAGTGGAACTCCTCCATTAAACAAAAGTCTATTTTTCAACGAGTTTTGTGCAAGGTGCCGGTCCGAAAATTCTTGTCCAAACAGTAAGAGCAGCCAAACAGCCGAGTACCGGTACCAGTGCCTCTGCTGGCACGGAGCCGGCTTCCCGACCAACCAGGAAGCCGGATCATTGCTTGTCACCTGGCTCCATGTTCCCCTACGGCACTGCCGGACTGACCAGAAGTTCCGGTATCGGAGCATTTGGCCGAGTACGAGTACTCGCCCAAATACTCTGTATTGGCACCGATACCAATACTAGTATCGGTGCATCCCTAGTTGAAAGGTAAAGTGAAATAAGTATGCAGGCATTCTAAGGCCTTCTTCCTAGCCAACCTACTCAAAGCTCCCTAAAACAACACAAGCTGGCCAAATCATGAATTTACCTTATCTTTGAGATTTTAATGGAAGTCTCTCTGCGCATTGTATCATACAGCTGCTTGTTCCTGGAAAAATAATTTAAAGAGTCTGTTAAGTCGGCAGAAGAAAATATGTTCATAAAATTAATGTTTTTTTAATAATGTATTGACCAATCCTATTAGTTGTCAGAATAAACTCAGTCATTCATTAACATTTTACAAAATACCTTAAAAGGAGAACTATGGGGGTCAGTGTTTTTCCCCATAGTTCTCCTTAGGGTAACGGGAGGACACAAACTAGCGTCCTCCCGTTACCCTAAGCTCAGTATACCGCGAGCTACAGCTCGCGGTATACTGAGACGCCGCAGCCTGACCCGATCCCGACGTAGATGACGGGATCCGCCCAGCTGCGTGAGTGACAGCTGGCTCTGCCTATCTAGAGGCAGAGCCAGCTGTACCCGCCTCCTCCCCCGTCCATTCCGCCAGTCAGCGCTGGCAAATCGTAGCGGGGAGAGGGGAATCCAGCCCTCCCCCCTGTCACGGCAGAGAGCCGTGACAGGATCGAGAGGTGAGCGAACCTGGTATGTGTTCGCTCACCTCCCGATCTACTGAGCCGACCTGTGACAGTCTCATTGTCACAGGTCGGCTAGAACAATGAGGTGAGTGGAAATCACTCATCTCATAGTTCTCCTTTAATACACACAGTTTCATAATAATACTTTTATTTCATTTCTATCTTGAAGAAGGCTAGAAAGACCAAGTAAACAATGATGGCTATGGTTTTGTACAAATGTATAGCTGGGTTCTGTGGAACCTGAGGGTTCTTCTAAAGATGGCTAGGGGTTCCTTGAGCGATGAGCAGTGGTGGACTGATCTGCCTGATGGTGCCTGCCTACCTCACTTGGCTGAGCCATCAACTTGGGACCAGAGGATTGTTTCCTCTCATCTTTCAGGTAAGCAACTTATATTTTAACTTGCCTGTAAAACAGCCCTTCTGCCACTATCCACCATTCTAAGGGGATCTTCTCCCACTGACCACCAAAGTAAGAAGGCACTTCTCCACTAACCACTATTCTAAGGGGGTGGGGGGGGGGGGGGTGTGGGGGGTGTATCTTCTCCCACTGACCACCAAAGTAACAAGGACCTTCTTCACTGATCACTAATGTAAAGGGGCATTTCTGTACAGTCCAAAAAAGTAAAAATTACTGATCACACTAATGTCCTGCAAGTTGGATATAGAATATAGGTTGGGGGTTCCTTATGACCAGAAAATTATTTTAAAAGGGTTTGTTCTTGGTCAAAAGGTTGAGAAAGTCTGGTATAGATTAAAGTTATATTTCAATTATTGCCATGATGCATGGTGAATCAATTTCATTCTGGCATTGACCACTTGCACTGAGCCACCCCATTCCCCCACCCCAAGATCTACCTAAATATGCTGGCCAGGAAGTCCATAGTCGAGATGCAAAGTCTACCTATAGTTAAATTTAGCTTCAGCCATCATAATTAAAAATGACCTAATCAGAAAGAGATAAGCACAAACACTGTTAGACCCCAATGAAGTCTGCTGGAAGCATTATGGGAACTGTGGTTCTGAGGAAACAAGGCCTAAAAACACTCTGAAAGTATTGCTCAATCTGTCAAAGTTATTAGGAGAAAAGCACATACAAAAAAAAATTCAGATTTATGTTCACAGTTATGTAACTGGACTTTACGAAGTGTTAACACCTGCATGGAATTAAAGGTTCATGTAATGATTTGATTTGTTGCCTAGAGCATTTTTTTTAAAATTTATTTAGCAGCACTTGGTAGTTAGAAGAACTAAAACTAGATGACAGAAGTGTCTGAGGTGTAGCTGAAGTTCCTATGCATTTTTCAGAAATTCCTATATTGCAGATAAATAATACGTTACATTTTACACCCAAAGCCTTTGACACAGTCAGAATATTTTTATATACCTATATAGTAGTATTAGATGGTAGTGGACTGGATTGGAGTAGGGCTCAAGCACATGTGTACAAATACAGGTATCTGGGCGCACAGCGTAATATATTTGCATTATGCGTCCCAGTCGTTGCCTTTATGTCAATAGGATTGTTTGGTCAGGATATGCTGTGTGTAGGTATACACATGTAGATGTACAGCGTATCTTGTCCATACAATCCTATGGAGGAAAAATTAAAAAAATAAAAAGCTGTGGCTCCTGGGCACAGCTAACACAGGTTTATTTTATGCTGTATATCCATATGCCTCCATTTGGGCACATGTATGCTCCAGTCTGTGTGTGATATCAGAATACCCACCATGCCCCTACCCTAGCTGCAAACACAGACTGGGAATGTAATTCCCCTCTATGGGAGACGTGCCTGCCAACTTCAGAAACTAGCATGTTAGAACTTTTCTTGGGCACTGCATACATTTCCCAGCATGCGTGACAAACATAAGAATGGCTCTGAAAGTGGGTTGTGGTTGTCACCATAAACCAAAAAATAAAGCCAAAAATCCTTTTCCACTTTACTAAAAATATGTTTTTTTGTCTGTGTTCCCCCATTGGAAATATTTCACATTACATCCCACCCTAATAGGAATAAGGATACATTTCCCCCAATAGGGACACAGACATCGATACACACATAATAGAGACTCCAACCCAGGGGTAGACAAGTCTTGGCACTCCAGCTGTTGTGGAAATACAAGTCCCATAAGCCACTGCTTCTGAGAGCCACAGGCATGACGAGATTTGTAGTTTCACCACAGCTGGAGTGTTGACACTGCTTACCCCTGCTCTAACCGTTCCCCACTATCCAAAGCCAGACAGATTTTGGCTGGAGTTGGGCTTTAAGGTACACACAAATATTTCAGCTTTTTTGATTGGTAGGCTTAATATTTCTTGCATTATAGGTTTGCTAAAAAGCATGCACACACAGTGACTTAAGCATGCCATGTATCCATACCTAAATGCTACGGATTCCAGTATAGCCCGGACAAGGTGGCTTTTGCTGGTGGAAGGCTTTAGTCCCATGAATGAAGCGCATGCATAGGGATCGTTCACTGGAGCCTAAAACAGACAGAGTGCTAAGTAAAAGGAACCTGCCTCTGCCTCTTATAGTTTATAGTAATAGATGAACACTTACATACATGTACCGGCAGCAGGAAGGGAGAAAACAGACAAGTTACAAGACAACACAAGCTATATGCATAATCTCCGTCTCCTAGAGCGAGATGTACATGCATATAATACAGATTTACAAATGCAACAAATGTAGCCAGAGACAAATCTATCAAATTTAGAACCATGTTTGTGCTCGTTACAGGAAATGTTTGTGTTCCTTGTGCGTTGATCCTTTCACCAGGACCTGAAAAGAATTACCTCCTACAGTGTGGATGCAATGCGGCCAAGCCAGATTTCAGTCTCTGGCGTTACAGGTGTGGGTGTTGGAAGGAATGTCCCACATATCAGCTATCATTTCTGCACTGCAATAGACCAGCCCACACAAGCAAACAGCTATGTCTAATAAATAATCTACAGTACAATGCAAGAAAGGTCAGTGTGGAAATGGCCTCCCATGATGCCGATCAAGAATGAAAGCAAACACATCTTACTGCTGGATGCGTATCATACCTGTAAACCTGTAAATGAGGGTACAAAGTAAATTCCTCCTGAGTCTTGGACACTTTTAGCCATTTCTTCTGTGTCTGCTACATCTGTGTAGAGATCTTTAGGAAAAGGAGGAAAATTCAGACTAAGTTCTCTGTCCGTGGCTGTAACATCAGTCTTTATAAATGTGAGGGTCTCTGGTGCTATAGGGTTATACCACCGGTTACTTATAATGGTTCTTCAGGTGTAAATCTATTGAGAGCACTTTTAAGCGTATATTACCCCAAACATACATATTTCGCTATATGTGTTTGCATTTGCCTGTTGGTCATGGTAACTGTAGCTTGTTACCTATTTATGTCTTCTGTTGTTTAGTAATACCTGGTGATCCTGCCAGTTCCCATTTGCTTACTGTTTGAAACCGATTACTCCAACAGCATCTGTACTAGCCTAGCATGGTCAGTTTTTGTCCCTTGGAATGTTGCTAGGAGTTAGAAGATGCCATGCCAACGCATGGCATGCCTGTATCTCCATAGTCAGTTTTGGGGATAGCTGCCAGCACCCCCCCAAGCCCTGCGTAGATTGATTGACAGTAGCTCCCAGTAGACGCCTCAGTGTCAAAGCTGCATAGCACATAGACCGGGAACATACTGCCCCATTGTGTAGAGGATAAACACAACCCACCTGCGTCATGCCAGTCTGCCTACATCACTTGGAGAAATTGGAGTAACTTGAGTGTCCAAGCAGAGGAGGACAAGCATGAGGCCGAGGGGATCCCAGGCAAGATACAGACCCATTCAGGGGAAGGAAGACAGAAAGGGTGAGTGAAATGCATATAGTGAGAGAGGCCCCCTGCTTGTTTTTCAAACAGGGCTGGGAAGAACAATTAAACCTGACAGGTATCTGATCGCTCCCCACTCTACCCAAAACTAAAAAAAAAAAGGGTTTGGCCTTAGCTGCACTGTAAGACTTAAAGATGAAATCCAAATACTATCTTTTAGGATACTTACATTGGTCCAGCTTGCCTCAATGTGAGTATCTGTAACTGATCTCTGGAGGGCTTCTGGGGATGCTGAAAATCACTGCGATAGTCAGTGCTACATGCAGTGATGCTGCGATTTTCTAACTGCAGCTCCATTGGCTTCCCCTCTGCTCGGCCGAGCGATGCGGGAGGAGAGCGCTGTGAGCGGCCGGCATCTCTCCTCCAAACACCGCTCAGCTGCCTATCACAGTCCGGCAGAGCGGTGTGGGGGCGGAGCCCACGCTGTCACAGGAGGCTGGGCTCCCTGCTTTGCTCGCTCAGCCTATTGTGACTGTGTGTCAGAGAGGAGAGCGAGAGCAAACACTCAGCAATCAGTGATTGCTGAGTGTTTGTAAATAATTGAGGACCTGGTATGTATACTATATCCTCAATTATGAATGAATGGGAGTGATCCACATCTCCTCCTGTTCATTCATAGTTGTGGTTATAGTAAACATACTCTGTTATCAATGAACAGGAACACTCAAAGGATTCCTGTTCATTTATAACAGGGGATACAGAAATTGGGGTACAGTTCCAGTGGATGTTTATATAAGGGGGGGGAAGGGGATATTTTTCTGCACCAGGCGCCAATAACTCTGGTTATGCCACTGATCTCAAGTAGTCTTATTTTTCCTACCCAGTTCACATCTGTGGACCCCAGAACATACCCCCCATTGCTATGAAACAAGGGGAGGTATTCTGTAGTACTAACACATCCTGTCCTAGGGTGACAAAATTGCTTCTACATACTGTACAGTGTGTGGGTGCTGTCGCCTTAGGACAGGATGAGTGATACAAGCAGCAGTGGCGACTCTAGGAACAATATATAGGGGGGGCACATAAGATACCAGTGAGATCTGGGGTGCACTAATAATTTTCATTGCATGTCGCAACCGCTGGGCACCGAGAGCTGATTTGCGGATGGCATCTGCACCCTGCGGTTTGTGACAGAAGCTGCATACAGCGTGTGCTGGTTACTACTTAAACCAGCGCGCTGTGTGCAGCTTCTGAGAAGATACACTATAAGCATAGCGGGGAAGGCGGCTGCGCATTTTGCATAGCTCCCGCTACGCTAATAGTGTATCTTCTCAGAAGCTGCACACAGTGGTAACCAGCACACGATGTATGCAGCTTCTGACAGCATGGGAGAAGGAAGGCTGCACTTGTCGGTGGATCCAGGGATCAGGTGAGCATTAAAAAAAAAAAATGTTTTTCAAATGC
>NW_017306720.1:485722-491903 GCF_000935625.1 Nanorana parkeri | reverse complement strand
TTTTTTTTACTTCATTGCTGGAAGCAATAGCCAGCCTGCTATTGGATATTTCAAATTGCAATAGCCAAAAACAGGCTGGCTACTGCACCCACTGCCTGCTGTCAATCAGCAGAGGAGGGACCTGATGTTTTCTATCAGGTCCACCTCTGTTGATTGACAGCAGGCAGTGGGCGGGTGCAATAGCCAGCCTGTTATTGGCTACTGCAATTTAAAAGAGCCAATAGCAGGCTGGCTATGCTGGAATGAAGACGATTGCACGGCTGTCAGCAGGAGAGGAGCACAGACGCCGCAGAGAGGCGAGTAGACTGCGGGCGGGCGTGGGGGTCAGACTGTCAGCGGTTTCTCCCTACAGCCTGTAGGGAGAAACCGCTGACAGTCTGTGAGGCTGCAGCGGGGAGAACCCCAGTCCCAGCAGATATCCGTGTGATAACCGTCCCGGGCACAGTTATCTGCTGGGGCAGGGATTCCATTTCTCTTGCGCTAGCGCCGGGACTGCCGCCACTGTTAGTGGGGGGGCAAGTGATAACCTAGCCCCCCTGTAGCGACGCCACTGACTAGCAGGATCAATAAATACAAATAAAATAAAGAATGAAAAAAGAAAACCAATGGCCACATGTTTGAATGCCAGTGTGCAGAGGATTGATTATCAATGGGTAGGCCCAAACTGGCCATGCAAGGCATACAACGGTACCTACAATAGAGTATGTATGGAAGACCCCCAATGAGTTTGTTGTGCTAAAACAGCTTAATACATGTGAAGGGCATTGCAAGGTCAGCTTACATAAACGTTAGTTCCTGTAAGATCATGCCAGTTTATAAATGATCTTGCCCATATCAATTTGTGGGGGTACCCTATGTAAAAGGGCAGTAGAAAGACCAGATAGGGTGATTAGTCTACTCTCCATTCACCTGGACTTCAATTATGTGACTTATGACTTACTAAGCTCATGTGCCCACTTTATAGCAGTTCCGGTATCTGAGGCATTGCCCTCTGCTAAACACACCACTTCATTGCCAATCTTCCAGCCAACCAGGGGATACAGACCTGTCAGATGGGAAACAGATGAATATTTCACATACAAAACATCATCCTTTGTAATTTGAGCCTGGCATACAACTGCTAAGAAAATACATTTCTTACTGTCATCTACCTGCTATAGAGGTGTGAAGATTGGTACCCGTGTTGATTCCCATAAATGTTCCTGTTCCCATTGTTAGCTTTACATCTCCCACGTCAAAACAACACTGGCCAAACATGGCAGCTTGCTGGTCAGCCACCTGTCAGGAGAGAAGAGGCAACCGCAGTGACCTATGGGTGTATTATCCATTTTCAAGTTTCCATAAATCAGAGGCATCTGGTAGACCAGATTATAAATCTGCTTAAGAACTAGTTATAAATCACTCACCAATGCCCGAATGGGGATCGGCGTTCCAAATATGCTGGGATTCACCACTCCAAAGCTGTGGCTGCAGACACAGAACATGATGTCATAATGACCATGAAAGAGACTGGCTGCATGACATTGCATGATGATAAAGAAGTGAAATATGTCTGACCTTACCTGGTGTCCTCAACACGAGGAAATATAGAGAGGGGGATGGACAGTAAAGAGCAGAGAAAAGAGCTCCAACTCATCTGTAACAGAAGTGGAGACAAAGCATTGAAAAGCAAACAAAATGGCAAACGTCATCAACTTATCACCAGCTTTAAAGCAAGGTGCACATGGAAGGGCTTTATACAGTACAACAGCAAAACGTTTCCCAGCACACTCACCAACCAGGCTGCAAAAAAGCCTGTCTAACCGCTGAGGTTAAAAAACACGTCTTCTGCAGAAAATGTGAAAGCCGCACTGCCTCGTCAAGGCCCCTCTATGTAGTGCATTCCTAACTCTAAACTATGAGAGTCTCCATCTTGGAGCACATGTAGCAAAACATAAAATTGGGTGCAGATTAGCCAGGAGGCAGCCAAACCCCCTTAAAGGCCCAGGGACACACAAGGGACCCCACACATCACAACGGCAGCTGAGACCCCCAATGTGCCACTGCACCAAGTCAGTCAAGCAAAACAAATGCAAAACGCACTCATCAACTTATCACAAGCTTTGCAAAGGTTACTGGTTTTCTTAACTACACTTAGGTAATCCTTGTCAGGGCATGACAGAGGAAGCAATGCAAAGTCTCAATAAATTATCTGTCAGGGAAGCCTTCCTTATCCCATGTTGTGGTGTACCACTGGATAAGGTATGTCATCAGCACACTTGCAAGATTGCTTCAAAATACAAAGTTATTCTTAATTGCATGAACACATAGAAAAAAGTTTCAGGACGACGCAGTGTTTTGTATCACTCGGCTGTAGATCCTCAAATTATCTCCGAATTGGTGCGGACAATGTCGTTCCTTCAGGAGGGTGACTACTTTTGTTTCCCATGTTCCTTGTGTGTGTTGTAAAGCAGCCACTGCTCCAAGCTCACTCACATGATGGACTACAGTAACAATACAAATTAGCAAACTAAACGTGAGATTGTAGTCTATCACAGGAGCGAGCTTGGAGCGGTGACTGCTTTATAACACACACCGGGACCATGGGGAAGAATACGTCTGTGTATATGTTCAATCCCTCAAATTGTAAATGTTCCTCCTTGTGGTATCTCTTGTGGTGGTTAGAAAAGCAATGATCCTTAACCACTTGCTGCCCGGAGCCATTTCTTAATATTTGCACACGGCTTCTTTTTTTCTTTTCTTTATTTGTGACTAATTTTTTTTATTTTTCACTTAACTTTATTGCTATCACATATGGGCTGACGAGCCCCCTTTGTAACAGCAAATAGGATGCGACAGGTCCTCTTTATGGAGACAGCAGGAGTCTTTCCCCCTAATGTCACCTACGGACCCCAAACAAGCTGATGAAGCAGAGATCTGCTTCACCACCTTTATCTTCTGGCTCTAAGAGCCGTAGAAGGTGTACAGTGACAACGGAAGTGATGTAATACGCATTACTTCCAGTGATCGAAGGGAGATCAGTGGCTAGAAGCTTGCTGATCTCCCTCTGATCAATGTGGGGAGACCCGCTGTGCAGGTCCCGGGCCCACACGGAGAACAGCAGAAACTGGGTAGCCGACAGCAGAGTGGGCACACATTCCGCCGCACTGTACAAGCGATCTGGCGGCTGTGTAGCCACCGGATCGCTTGCATCTAAAACCAGCCATCGCCGGCTGTTTAAAATGATTACAAGAAAAAGGCAGCAGCAGCTATGTTCTTTTGAGTTGACTAATCAGTACAGGACGTTTTTTTGACAATTGGTGGCCCTGATGTAGTTAAAACTCTGCTTACATACATACATACATACATACATATATTCCCTAGGTCTAGCCCCCAATTTGTGGGTGGTACGCCCTATATACTGGAGGCCGCATGTGCACTGTAAGTCATATATTACTGATTGCTGGGTATATGCCGTTAATTATAGTGCAGAAGGAGTCCAGACAGAGGAAGAAGAAAAGTGGCCGTGACTCGACTTATATAGACTTTGAAGTGTTTTGATACACATTAGCACTTTGTATCTTATCTGCACTTGTCACTTCCGTTTGATCTTCAGCACTTTACACATTGTTTAGTCGGTTTAAATGTTAATGCGCATGGTCGCTCTATATACAGATGCTCCTCAGGTTATGATCGTTCGGTTTACAATTTTTCAACTTTACAAATCGTATAAGATAGCAAAGTATATATACTGTGTACAGATTGCTCCTTGGGTTTTGTATACACTGAGTGGCCAGATTATTATGACCACCCCATCAGTACTTCGTTGGGCCACCTTTTGCCTTCAATACTGCGGCGATTCTTCTTGGCATTGACTTCACGATATGTTGAAAGGTGATGCGAGGAATCTGACACCATGCCTGATGAATAGCACTGTCCAGTTCTGCGAGATTTAATGGTTGTGGAACCAGCTGCCTGATGGCTCTTTCAACTTCCTCCCACAAATGCTCAATTGGATTGAGATCTGGTGATTGTGGGGTCCACCGAAGCAAGGTAAAGTCTCCCTCATGTTCTTGAAACCACTCCTGCACAATACGAGCACCGTGGCATGGCGCATTGTCTTGTTGGAAGAAGCCATCTCCATTGGGATACGCCATCAACATGATAGGAAGAACTTGATCAGCAACAATACTTTGGTATGTTGTACTATTCAGACGTTGTTCCACACGAATTAAACGGGCCAAATCATGCCAGGAAAACATGCCCCAAACCATAACACTGCCCCCACCAGCTTGAAGGGTTGTACTCATGCATGTGGGGTGCATGCTTTCATGCTGTTCCCGCCAAATTCTCACTCTGCCATCTGCATGATGCAACTGGAAACGTGATTCATCGGACCACATTACTTTTTTCCAATGCTCGACTGTCCAATCCTTGTGTTCCTGTGCGAATTGGAGACGTTTTATCTTGTTAACTGCAGACAGCAAAGGTGTTCGAACAGGCCTTTGGCTTCCATATCCCATACGATGCAGTGTACGGCGAACAGTGCGTTCAGAGATCATTTGAGAGGATCCCTGATTAAGTTTTGCAATATTTGAGGCACTGTTGCCCTTCTGTTGTCTTGTACCAGTCTTGCCACTCTCCGTTCTGCCCTAACATTGACTAGTCGCTGACGGCCACAATTCGCACTTTCAGACCCAGATTTTCGGATGACAGTCCAGTCTTTAAACACTTTAACAGCTGCTCTTGAACATTTAACGAATTCTGCTGTTTTGCTGATACTCGCTCCATGGCTCCGAGCGCCAACAATCATCCCACGTTCAAAGGCTGTTAAATCGCGTTGTTTACCCATATCTTCAGAAACAAATCACTTCTACTGTCGTGGTAACCAACCTGCTTCCCTATTTATAATGGTCTGGCCCTCTAGCAACTTCAGCGCGAAATTATAGCTAATTTGCCTACAAACGTCAGGTGGTCATAATAATCTGGCCACTCAGTGCATACTGTACTGTATATATCACAGCTTAGCCTACCGTAAACTCGCCTAAAACACTTACATTAACCTACAGATGGAGAAAAACCTACTGTACTTGATAATAAAGTGTTGAATATCTCATGTATACAACTCCCTGATTTGCGGTACGATCGCTTTACGATGGGTTTATCGGAACGTAACTCAATTGTACACCGAGGAGTGTTAGTTATTGCACCACAAGATTGGGAAGGAATTTGCATAATAATATTAATGCGATTGTTATAAAGTAATAACGTGATTGTGATAGAATATTAATTGTGGCACAGCAGCGGTAGCTGAAACTGCCAATTGGATCAATGCGATACAAAAGCATTTTGGCATTTTTATAAAATCTCTTTTATTGATGTACTGATGCGATTTAGGTGATTATAGTGTATCAATTGCGGTAAAGTAGGGATGGGGGAACCCACTAATTGAATTGATGTTACTTGCAGGATATGATTTATAATTTATTGGTTTCAGGAATCCATTTGCGATTCGTTAGTGCGCGGCATACCATTTTAATGAGAAAAAGTGATCGATACAGGTTTTCTGTTTAAAGTGCGCAGCTGGTTGAATATCAATGCGAGGTAACTGTAAATATTCATTGTTTGCAATTACTTACCAAGTAAGGGTCAAAAATTGCTGTCCCACTGGCATTTGAATAGTCTGTGGCATGAACAGATCCTGTAATACATAAAAATATTTTTTTTATTGTACTGTAACAGTTTTTTTTTTACATTTCCATTTAGCCTCTAACCATACATAAAAATACTGTAGACTTCCATTCTTCCACACCTACATGCTCTGACACACTGTAGTCATAGATTCAATCCAAACCCCGGAAGCTGGATGATATATCATCTTTATAAAAAAAAAAAATTATCTTTATATAGCCAATACCTATGGCAGAAACAAGCGTCGAGCCTTATTTGCTCAAATCCATGAACACCCATCCTCTTTACCAATACAAGTTTATCTACACCCAAAAACAAACATTTCATCTAACCAGTCCCTTAATGTGATGGCTGAATTCCCTTTTTAGGCTACGGACATTTTCAGCAAGCACAGAAAATACGTGGTGGTCTTGCCAAAAATGTGTCCTTGTCACTTCCTGTGATCATAAAAGAAAGCACAATGCAATACAAAAAGCCCTAGGCAATGGTTTCAAACTAGCAAACTAAATAT
>NW_017306720.1:476507-485712 GCF_000935625.1 Nanorana parkeri | reverse complement strand
GGCCCCTCCAGGCCACTCTAAAAAGTGTGGTCCCTAACTCCAAATGTGCCGAGTTCCCAACTATGGGACATTTATAGCAATGCACAAACAGAGAGTAGGCTCACTGGAGGCCGCCCTAAAAAACAAAAAAAACAAAAAAAAAGGTACACGGGCCAAGAAATCACCTTTACAGTAGCTCAAGACTTCCAGTGCGTGTCTGCACCCAATCCACAAAACACCAACAGTGTCGAAGGAAGGAAGGAAGGAAGGAAGGAAGGAAGGAAGAAAGGGGGAAAAAAAGGAAAGTTGCACATGAACAGGGCTTATATACAAGACAATACAAAAAATCCCAGGCACACTTGCATATTGTCTTGTATATTAGCCCGGCCCATGTGCACCTTTTCCGCTATTTTTTTTGTATAGACAAAGTATATAATAAAGTAAGAACAATGTTGATGAGTTAAATAGATGTGAACTCTAAACACTAGAGCAGGGGTCAGGAGATGAGTGAGTGAACATCCAGTCACTAATTGTCTCTACAATGAATGAAGTCAGAAGCGATGAGGATTTCTTCACTTCTGGTTTCAGAGCAGTCATTCTTCAGCTGTTGTGGCTGGGCATGAAGCTAAACCGAGCATGAGTGGTGCTGGATTAGCTTTATTGGACTGCAAAGGTGACATCTAGGGTCCTAGACCCCTGATGTCTCCTTTTAGAGAACCTGTCACCTCCAATGAGCTGCTACTTGATAGTGATTAAGTGTAAAAAAAAAAAAATGAAACAAATTAAAATTGATAAACCCCTCCCCCATAAACATTTTTAAAGCCCCCCCATCTCTATGTACGCAAGCATTAGATGGATGTGACTATGGCTACATATGAAAATGGTGATTGTGCCACACGTTAGGTATTACTAAGTGAGAGCAATAATGCTAGTGCCATTATTCAAAGTAGTTCTCATTATAATTAAACTGTGTGCTTCCCTTTGCCCGTGTCTTAGTTTATTAATAAAATTCTCACTTTTAAAGCGGACCTTTAGCAATATCTTTAAAATAACAACAAACACAACTTTAGAAATGTTTAGCAATGACAATCTACAAACACATACTTCTAGATAATTGCCGGCTTTGTATTCTTTGCATACATTATTTCTCTTTTCTTCCCCAGTCTTCCGACAGTGGCCATGTTGACTAAGGGCAGATTACTAGCTCTCCTTTTACTTTTTGGCACATGTCCTAGTCACATGTGACCATGCACATTTCAGGGGAGGAAAATGCCTTTCCCTGAGATCTCGTGAGATTACAGATGAGATTTCCCAGCAATGCTCTGCTGATGACACAGTCACAGTCTGATGACTGTGTCATCTGCTGATGACAGTCCCAGTGTGCATTGCTTTGGCAAACTGAAGTCATTTGCACTTTCAAAGCAGGAAGTGAATGCTCTGCAAGTGTAAGTATTTCATAATCACAGCATTTTACACCTGACATGTCTATGTTATTATTAATTATCATACAGAAGAGGGATGCATTGGTAAAATTTGATTCTTGAGTGTAAAGATCCGCTTTAACTCCAAATGATTATAAACAAGTCAAAGACAAGACAGCGATTCTAGAATTGTGTGGAGAAAGAAGACAGCCGTTTCATCCCATACGTGGGGTCTGATCTGTTCCACAGCATTACACAAAGGCTGAATTGGCTTTAACACCATGCACATGGCCAGATGGCAAACTGACCCTTCCAACAGAGAAGTGCAACTATCATTTTTTGTCTCTGTGGTCTATTTGTCTTGGTCTGGCTATGAATGAACAAGATCTGCGCATTGCCAATGATTCATTTTCGGTGCCCTTTCTGCACTTCCAGAAAAGAACTCAGCTGGGGTTAGCACAAGTATCACATCCATCTGGACAAGTTCAACAGCCAGATGACGCTCATGATGAATATTTAAATCAAAAAAAAAATACACAAAACAAAAAAAAGGGAAAAAACAAAACAAAAAACACAATAGAGTTGAATTTCCTCTCATCATAAAAAAGCCACTTGTAGGCTGTGCCTTTCCTTTCTATACACAGTATATGTGTAATAGTTGATTTTTTTGGATGAAAATAAACCCTTTCAGAAATACATAGGAGTATTCAATCTCTAAGTATTGTTTAATGTTTGAGCTGGATAATGTCACGTCTCTCCTCTATGACCGTCATACCCTCCACAACCCGGGAGGCTACACCGCAGTTGCTGCATACAATACTAAGAGCGATTCATTTTGGCGTGGAGTTTTTTCCCCACATTTTACAGCAATGTGCATTTTGGAGTGATAAAATGTTGGTGCCATTACTGACAACCATTTTGTTTTTGTAATAATAATCTTTCACCATAACAATGTAACAGTAGAACTGAAGGGAAAACTTTTTTTGGGATAGTTTTAGATAGGAGTAAAGGAGGATTATGTCCCCCTCTCTCTTGCCATCTGTGTCCTATTGGGGAGATTTCCCTTCGCTTCCTGACCAATAGCCACAACAAGAAGTGTGGGTAAATGCCTTCAAAAGAGAGGGAAATCACTGGTGGTCAGCAGGGTCACCAGAACTAGTGTTTCCATTGAAAGTTTTCCCTTCTATTCCTGTTCTGGTGAAAGCACAAAACTTTAGTTCTCCTTCACTTCCAGTAATAATTTTCACCAGGAAAAATACAGAGGGTGAATCTTCATAACGGGGACACAGACAGCGATACAAATCTGGCAGGGGGATATCATTACTCTCCACTCTAGCCAAAAAAGGTTGGTTTACGTTCTACATTATGGTTATACATACACACATCTGAATAGGTCCAGAAAGTGGATCCCTGCGGAAAGAAATCAGCGGAATCCTGCAGTAGAAACCTTGGGTGTTTGCGAATAGCTGAACCCAGCAAGCCTGTACAAAGCAATGACAGACTGGCACTGCCACATGTGTCATCATATCAAGCGGTTATCTGGGGCTAGGGACAGATGATAGGCCCCGGACACATACGGATTCTGTCTGTACAAAGCAACGACAGGCTGATAGGCCCTACAGTTGTCCGCCACTGTTTGCATGATTCCACACAAGTAGCGACTAACCTGTGGTTAAAGCAGATGACCGGGCCTGTATTTCAATCTGGCATCCTGGGCCAGTTATCTGCCATTGGCCACAGGTAAACGCTGAGTATGTGGACACATGCAAACAGTGGTTTACAGCTGTGGTGCCTGTCAGCCTGTCATTGCTTTGTACAGGCTTCCCGGCCGCAGTTGTTCACAGCCATCTGTGACTCTAGCCACAAGAATTCACGGATTCTTGCTGCAGGAATCCGCTGTCCGGACCTATTCAGAAGTGTGAACGAGGCCTTAGGTACAGTTTATTTCTGTGTTTTGGAGTGATCAGAGAAGGAAAACCCCACTTGCTGCATTTTGCAATTGTCAGCATTACATTTTACATGGGTATAAATGGCATTGCATGTCAAATGCACTGCAACAAATGAGGCAATGCACACATAACAAAGGAGTTATGAGTGCTCTGCTCTAGGGTTAGATATGGGTGTTCAGTATATTTAGGTCAAGGGTCATGATCAGGGGCTAAAAATGGGGAGAAAGGGGGGGCGTCTCAGCTAAACACACAAGTTCAGAGCCATTGATCAGGTCTAGAAAGTTTACTGGCAATTGGGCATGTACAGGGAAGCGGGTCCATAACATTCACAGCCGAGGCAAAAATTAAACACATGGACAAATTAATATAAAAATCCCTTACCATCTGTGAGTTTATATAGCAGCCATGTGTCAATGGTACCGAAACAACAGTTCCCCTCATCTGCTGCTTGCTGTACCTGCAAGGATAACAGAAAGTTAAGCGCACACGTTTGGAAATTTGACATCAAGATGGATGTTTTCAAAGTGATGCTGGGGGAAAACAAAAATGACAGTTGTTTGGTGGATATTGTTCATGCAGTTTTAAAGGGCAACTTCACTTGTAGTGAAAATGACCTTTAAGTCTGCTCCCCAACCTCTTAGCAAGACACAATTACTTACATTCAGCCCAGCTCTTGACATCTTCACTGTCTGACCCTGCCAGCCTCTGCATAAAAAGGCCCAAGTGTTGTGTTCAGCTCCTATTGTTCATGTGTGCCTCTGACTCTATTCATTCCTATAGCTGGTTTGTACTCCTATTACCCCAGCCATCCAATGGAGTATGGGCCAGCCATAGGAAGGAATGGAGCAAGCAATATGCATGCTCAGTATCAGCTGGACATGGTAAGACTTTTTTTTTTCCTGGTACGTTTTTAGGTATGTGGCTTTCACTGACGACAACTTCAGTAAAAAAAAAAAAAAAAATGGTTTCAGATTTAAAATGAGATATATATATATATATATAAAAAACACTAAACTAAATTAAACCACCTATGTGGATTGGCTGTAGTCAATGTTCGGCCAATCATTTTCCACCCGGCTCTTTTGACAAAAGTCGACTTATTAATGATTTAAAAAAGCTGCGTTCATTTGCGTCTTTAAAACTGCCTGTGGTTTAAGGACCAGGGAATAAGCACAGTGGCATCCGCTGGCTCTCAAACTGAGAGCTGGGTTACAGCACTTTATATACTCTTGTATGTAGGACAGAATGCTGTACTATACACTTCCAATAAACAGGAAGCCACCAATGGTTGCTTAACTTATTTTAATGCAATAATAGGATTTTTGTACTTGCCATAAAATCCTCTACTTGGGGTACCTTGAGGGACACAGGCAGTCATTTACTGTCTGGTTATACTGCTGCCCATGGGATTGGACACTGGCAAACAAAAAAAATGTGTAAGCCAGTCCAGGATAATCCCTCCTCTACCCAGCATGCCTCAGTTGTTTGTAGCAAGCAATACCAAGAGCGTGATTATAAAAACACAGAGGGGTGGGACCTGTGCCCCTCATTGGCTCCAAGAAAAGGATTTTACAGCAAGTACTATTTTCTTACACAGAAAGTCAAATATTGTCAGGATGCCCAAAAGCAGTCCAACTGAGGGGTGGAAAACCAGCATGAAGCTATACAGGGCACCAAATAGAATTAGAGACAGCTTGCATTCTCCATCCCAAGAGACACCTAAGAACCAGCGCCCGAAACCAACACTGGATGGAGGATGAACTCCCTGATAGGGAAAACTGCCAACATGACAAATGGGAATGTAAAGAAAAATCAACCTGATACCCCAGACCAAAAAGTCAACCAAAAGGGAATAATTCAACCAGGAAAGGAACACTGAGCCACAGACCAAGGGTGAAGCTGGACAACCTGAACCCACCAAGAACAACAAATTCCCTCTTGCAGAGCAGGAGTAGCAGCAGGATGATACTTCCTCTGTTTTTCATGGCGGGAAAGAGAGCATGGAGCATGTGACACTCCACCCAGTGGATGATGTCAGTGCTCAGTCCCCGAGCAGTAGCAGGAAATGCAAAAATGCACCCAGCAAAAAAAATGAGGTAGATCCTGGTGCTTACCCCTATAGTGTAAATGGGCCGTTATTATAAAAAAATAAAAGTAATTTGGGTGTTGCCATTTAATAAGAACGTGGTTCGCCAATCTTCTGGTGTAGACTTTTGCTGGTATACACGTACAAGTATCTTCTACTTACTTCCGGTACATTCTGCAAAACCCAGACCAGGCGCAAGGACACATGTTGAGTGGTGAAGTTTATCAAGCTGGCTGCCAGGAATCTTTTCCTTCGAGTGAAGAAGTGAAGAAACTTGCAAGAACCGTGAACTGCCTGCAAGAAAAAGTTACCTAAAGTTTAACTAAACACAGTTCAAGGATTTTTTAGCACTATAAAGCCATCATTAACATTAATAAGCAAATAAAAAGGTAACCTCTTTACTTGAAAAGTACACTGACATGTATTTTAGAGAAGTTGAATTTCTGAAAAAGTCTACTCTCTACTATTTGAATTAACATGAATGGCAAAATATTGATAACTGTACCCTAAAACACAGCATACAGGACTGGGACAGGTCCTACTAAAAAGGAACAGATTTTTATCATGTCTTTGCATGGTGTCTGGTCTAGAAAATGCAGAGAAATGCGCGACAATGCATCCTATGTGATTAAGTCCTTAGGTGGGGTATAATGGCCCACAGTTTGAATACTTAGGGGATGGCAAAGAATAGAGATATTCTTACAGTGAAGATATGCACAAATCTAGTGACAGATACTGGTACAGGAGGCGTGAAGAGACCGGAACCACAATCCTGAAACTGTAGGCTCTAGTAATTATTTTGCAGAGTTGAATACTCTAATTTGATGATCCCTCATCTTATGAAGTGAGCGTGTACACCACATGAATATGTACCACAGGGGAACAAGAACAGTTACTATACTAGGATATGTAGAATCAAAACTGTACATATCTCCTGAATTTTAGGCCTGCATTTAGCTGCTACTGTAGTGCATCACCAGCTGCTCTACACTGAGTGGCCAGATTATTATGACCACCCCATCGGTACTTTGTTGGGCCACGAGATGACTCAGTTGGCCCGCCTTGTGACTCCACGAGATGTTGAAAGGTGATGCGAGGAATCTGACACTGCACTGTTGCCCTTCTGTTGTCTTGTACCAGTCTTGCCACTCTCTGTTCTGCCCTAACATTGACTAGTCGCTGACGGCCACAATTTGCACGTTCAGACCCAGATTTTCCGCTGACAGTCCAGTCTTTAAACACTTTCACAATGAGCCCTTCTTGAACATTTAACAAATTCTGCTGTTTTGCTGATACTCGCTCCATGGCTCGCGCCAACAATCATCCCACGTTCAAAGGCTGTTAAAAAAAAAAAAAATCGCATTGTTTACCCATATCTGCAGAAACAAATCACTTCTACTGCCGTGGTAAACAACGTGCTTCCCTATTTATAATGGTCTGGCCCTCTAGCAACTTCAGCGTGAAATTATAGCTAATTATAGCTTATTTGCCTACAAACGTCAGGTGGTCATAATAAACTGGCCACTCAGTGTATACTGTTAATGCAGTTGTCAATTACTAAGGTAGTTTTTGAAGATAAGCAAAGGCCATTTGGCAATTTTCCTGGACCAGACTTTTAATAATAATAATCTTTATTTATTCATCTGCAAAGGTGGTACAGTTCTAAGGTGGCATGTGCAGCAGTAGCTAAATACAAGTGCACTTATATAGCTGATGATACACCAAGGGGTCTATTTATAAACAATTTTCAGGGCCTTTTGCCTAGTGAATATCTGATTGTTCATTTTGGGTGAATAATACCAAAAGCGAATGTTCTTAATATCTTTTCCCAGTTTGAATGTAGTGTTGCAATAATGGAGCATAAGAAATAAGCAGTTTGAATGTAGTTTGTTATAATACATTTTGGCCACTAGATGGAGCTGATGGACAAAGGGAAGAAATATTGATTTGCTATGCTCCTCAGCTCTATTTAAAGTGACATTAAAAAGGCAAAAACGTCCCGTCCCCCCCAATGTTAATTAAAGCACTTAAGTTAAATGATGTCTCTTAATCCGATCTTCCTCTTTCTTGTCCTTTTCAGCCTTCTCTCCAGCGCTGCGGCGGGTCTCCGATCCAGCGCTGACTCCTCTATCCTTGCTTGCACTTCATGTCCCACAGTGTCTGCATGCAGGTGCACGTGTCTATAGACTTATCTTGTGTCTCTTCTCGTCTCCTGGCCGAAAATCCAAACTGCGCATGCGCCCGCCCCAAGATGCTTTGCGGCCGCCCGAGCATTTTTGAACGGGAGCGTGCGGCGAAGACAGGGGTACGTTTAAACTGCATTTAGAGCGGGTTTTTTTGTAACTTTTTGCATATATCTACTGCTTGCTAGCAGTAGACATATGGAAAAAAAAAGCGGAGGGTTTAGAAACCCTTTAATGGCCATAAATTATCCATAATGTATTATTACAACACTACATACAAACTGGGATGAAGAACATTCATTTTGCATTATTCACCCAAAATGAACATTTACACATCTGCAGGGTGAACGGCCCTACAAATTGTTTGTAAATAGACCCCCAAGCGATCTCTGCGAGTGTGAGCCTTAAAGCATCAATTTGGCCAGCATGATATTTCAGTATTGGTGCAAAGTGTTGGTCCTTCTCTAAGATACTTTTACCTCCTAGCATTGCATACACTGTTGCTGCCCCCCTTGTAGTTTTTGTTGTTCCTGTTGCATTCTTTATCATATAAAATAACATAAATACAAAATCAGAACCCACCCCCCCTTTTCACAACATTGTGAATGATCATGTGATTAAAGCAGATAGTCTCTCTCATGCACACTGGAAGAAGGTGTGAAAAGAGTTGCAGAATCTGCAATTAGGTTTGCTAAAATCCATTCCTGAATGTCTTTCTATATTCAATTTCTAAAGTTCTATCCTAGTACTCAGTACTAATAACCATGTCAATTTAGAGGTTTGTACACTTACTTATTGAAGATGTGCATAGGGTGCAATTCCTCAATGCACTGACACCATTTCACTCAGCACTGGGAATATTCCTTGTGCCACAACTCTCACAAAGCCTGTCTTCTGAACTACAGCTCAGCATCTGAACAGTGTAACATTATCATTGCTTGCTGGAAGCAATGCATGATGGAACATGTAGTCTTGAGAGATCAAGATTGCATCACATCAAGCAGCAGGGAAAGACACGCAAAGCACTTTGGGAATACAGGAAGTAGTTGAAAGTGATGGGCAGATAGAAAGCAGCGCTCACTACATAAAAGGGATTTTTCCAAGTAAGCTTTGATTGCATTATCAAAACAACACTAGTATGTATTCCTATTACAATGCTGATGTTATAACAGGATCGTCTGTGCTGGGATGTTATAAAAACAAAAAATATACAGAATTTCCAATAAGAACCATGCAATCTCTTATTGGATGTGTGTATTTTGCTTTTTTTTTTATGGGAAGGCGAGCTGCATACTGATAAGTACATGTATGTATTATGTACTGTTATCATTTCCGAAAATCATTAACCACCTCCAGTCCAGCGGCCATACCTAAACTGCCGGACGGGGGCCTTGTAGATGCAGGTGGGCGTTTTAAAACGTTCTTCCCTGCCCTCCCCCCGACACGGCGCGTGCACGAGTGGGAAAACTAACTTTAATGTACACAGCCGACAATAACAGTTTAAATGCAAGCGTTCTGGTGGCTATATAGCTGCTGGATCGCTTGTATTTTGTGCAGGTGTGCGCTTCCCCCCCCCCCCCCCCCCCC
>NW_017306720.1:467165-475653 GCF_000935625.1 Nanorana parkeri | reverse complement strand
TGCGTGGCGTCTCTGTTACCAGAGATCAGAGGGAGTTCAGTACACATCTCACTCTGATCTCCTCTCCGTATATTATATCAATTCCGCATTCAGCTGTTATTCCCGGCTACAGAAGCCATAGGAGAAGCTGCTGAAGCAGATCTCCGCTTCGGTAGCTTCTCTTGGGGGTCCCTTGGTGTTTATTTACCTGACCCCTTTCATATTTTACCGAAATAAATAATACGTTTCATAACAAAGTAGGGAAAACGTTTTTTTTTTTCTTCAAAATTTACGGTACTTTTTTCGTTATATAGTAAAAAATAAAAGCCCCAGTGGTGATTATATACCACCAAAAGAAAGTTCTACCGTATCTGTCCCCAAACAATGGTATAAAATTCATTTCAGTACAGCGTTGCATGACGGAATAAATGTCAGTCAAAGTACCGCAGCGCTAAATACTGAAAAATGGTCTGGCCAGGAAGGGGATGTAACACCCCAGACTTCAAGTGGTTAAAGAATTAACATGGGTGCAAAAAATGAAAAAAGGGCCTCAGTCATGAAGGGGTTAATACAGTTTATTGTGTTATTGTACGATGACAATGTGTCAGCTTATGAAAGGATGTTTCTCTTCTCCGATTAATTCTGGGAATGATTACACTTCTGCTTGTGGTTTGTTGAGATGCTGATCTTTTCTTTAGACTGAGGCCTTATGATGATTCATTGACTCAACACGTCATTGCAGTAGAATTTATTCTTTTTAATCCAGACTGAAAAAAAGCAAGCCAGAAAGGCTGTCCCCATGTATATAAATACAAACTATACATCGAGATCAGGATTTAATGATATTAAAGTGTAACATTATAAGATTGTTCACATTATATGGAGTTCTTTCCATATACATCTAAAGCAGGTGGAGTGAATTAAAAGTCAAGTAGGTCCAGTGAGTAAAATGTTCATCAAGCCGAGGTCCAAATCGCGGTCCAGACAGAAGGTCACTCACTCCTTGTCTGTACCATGGTCCGCCAATTAGGCTGCATGCATCCACACCAGCAGCTGCCAGCGCTTAAGGCTGGCAGTAGATGCACTGGCCTCAGGAGGCCAGTGTTTCCACTGGCAGCCAGCCATAACCTAACGCAGGTCAGCAAACACAGTCCGGAAAGGAGCCGCCACTCAGTCTGTGGCTGGACCGCAGTCCACCATTTAGGGACCCTGATATAAAGCATAAAAAAGTGAGAGAGGAAAATCTGAGTTTCCTCTCCCTAGAAAACCACAAGCCTAAACACCTGTAGTACCAGGAGTAATTCACCGCTGGCATTTTTAGGCTCCTTGTTGTCCAATCTTTAACAGATTTAACAATACACACAAACTGCAGACATCTAATGTGGACATACGTGTGGATTCCTGCAGTAGGGTGGGTACCTGTAGGTATTCTACAATGTGGAGAAGGTATCAGGAGGGACAATTCAGAAGCTGTGCAGGCCAGCAAGACTTCATTTCTATTTACTTCAAATGAAGAGCACACAGGCAAGATTTCCTTCAGTTCAACAAAGTTATTAAAAGGAGAACTATGGGGTCAGTGTTTTTCCCCATAGTTCTCCTTAGGGTAACGGGAGGACACAAACTAGCGTCCTCCCGTTACCCCAAGCTCAGTATACCGCGAGCTACAGTTCGCGGTATACTGAGACGCCGCAGCCGGAGCGGATCCCGACTTAGATGACGGGATCCGCCCAGCTGCGTGAGTGACAGCTGGCTCTGCCTATCTAGAGGCAGACCCAGCTGTACCCGCCCCCTCCCCCGTCCGTTCCGCCAGTCAGCGCTGGCAGATCGGAGCGGGGAGAGGGGAATCCAGCCCCTCCCCTGTCACGGCAGAGAGCCGTGACAGGATCGAGAGGCGAGCGTACCCGGTATGTGTTCGCCTCACCTCCCGATCTACTGAGCCGACCTGTGACAGTCTCATTGTCACAGGTCGGCTAGAACTATGCGGTGAGTGAAAAGCACTCATCTCATAGTTCTCCTTTAACACAACAGACTTTTAAAGTCGCCTTAAACTTGCCATCAGTCTCCTGTGAATTAGAAGCCACAGCATGGCAGTAATAATGAATTTGACATATTCATCTGTAGCGCTCAACCGCAGTTTCTGGAATTGGTTGTGGACAGCCAATGTGTTTGCATCATAATGGGATATACATTACATGCCAGCTGCACCACTTCTATTATTCTAGTCATTCAATATGCAATTGGTTATCTGTATTTCTTAGAAACATGATAATCATTTATAGTGAATTCATTATGTAATACTGGCATGTGTCCAATAGTGTCATGTGAATGTTACTGATAGGTCCAGCCCTGGCCATGTTCAATGTTAAAGCAGCTGCAAATACGTTACTTTGTCTACTCGTCCTCAATGTTTTTCATTACACTAATGTTCTGAAGTGATGACTGATTGTCACACTCAACCCTAAACTTAATATGCTAGTAGGCCTTAGAGCAGGGGTAGCAAACCTCTGGCCCTCCAGCTGTGGTGAAACTACAAATCCCATGATGCATCTCTCTTTGGGAGTCATGCCTGTGGCTGTGAGAATCTTGCAATGCCTCATGGGATTTGTAGTTCCACCACAGCTGGAGGGCCGGAGGTTTGCTACCCCTGCCTTAGAGACCAGTACATAGTATTGGTGCACACAAAACTAGAGTAGGCCTTACAGAGGACATGCTCCGAACACAATAAAAGCATATGGCTACTCTGCATACTTTCTACTTCTACACACTGCTTTTTTTAGATCCACCCAGTCTCCCTACCTTATGAGAACTGGAGTGGATCCTCAGCCTGGGGTCCAGTGTGAGCTGCTGTGCTGTGATAGAGCTCCATCCATATGTGCATTGTTTGTACAGCTCCCTTGCGCGCCCCGTAGAGGTGCCGGGAGCCAGAATGGGACGACAGTCCAGTCCAGGCACCTCTAGGACACATGTGGGAGCTGTAAGAAATGCAGGTATGGATGGAGCTCCCTTGTGGCCAGACTTGCAGCCCATCCCCCCTCAAGCCAACATGGAGGGCTGGGCAGCATATTTTGAATGGCTGCTCGGTGCTGTGCTGGGGTTGTTTTACATGCTGGTTTGTGAGTGTGCCATGATGCCTTTCTACTGTTCCACTGAACATGGGGTCGCGACCCACTTTTGGTAAAGCAGAGACACCGGCACTCCAATGTGGTAAGCAAACGTCTATTTATTGACGTGCGGCACAACATTTATTGCAACAAACATTTCGAGGTCGCGCAGGAAAAGCTATGCTTTTTGCCTGAGAAAGGGGATCCTGCGTGACCCCGAAACGTTCGTTGCAATAACTGTTGTGCTGCACGTCAATAAATAGATGTTTGCTTACCACTTTGGAGTGCCGGTGTCTCTGCTTTTGCTTATGTTTGTGACAGTTGCCACCCGTCGACTACCGTAGCACCCGCTATTTCAAGAGGGATTCTGCGGTCAGGAGTGCGATGAGACCATGGACTTTCTGCGACCCACTTTTGGGTCACGACCCACCAGTTGAGAACCAAGGCTGTAGATTAGGGATGTCCCGATACCGGTAACGGGACCAATACAGGGCATTTTGACAAGTACCTGTACTTGTCAAAATGCCCCGATACATAGCGCAGAAGCTAGCGCTATTTTTTTTTCCCTTCCCTTCCGGCTGCTGTTCGGGAGAGCAGCGGCGAGTCAGCGCTGGTCCGGTGGGAGGAGCTCCAAGTGGGGTCCTAATTTAGGACATAGGTAATTAAAGAATGGGCAGTTTGCAAAACTATTTAAAAACTTAGCCCAGCAGGAAAGCTTTATAACCTTAAATACAGAATATGGCTTTGCAGAGTTCCATTAGCACATCACCATTGTTATTTACACTCAGTATATTACCTTTAACAACAGAGAGCTGTTCCAGGAACTGACCAGTTCAGCTGCCCGTAGGTCCTGCCAGCTGATGAAATTATGGAAAGGTTTTCCTGTCTTCCTGGTAAAAAAAAGGTAAGTAATTTACCAGTGGTAATTTTTTAGATCTCCAACTTTTCTTTCACTAACAAACCTCGAGCATCAATTAGTATCCCGATACTGCAAACAGATGTGACAGACTACAGCTTACCTGTAGACAAAATACCTATATAAATGTGAAAGAATGAGCCTCCTGGGATGGCAGAAGCGAAGGCAGCCAGGGCATGGTCATTCTGTCACTCTGCAAATTTCAAAAGGTTAGGTGCTTTGAGAGGGGGGGGGGGGGAAATTATGGTTCACTGTAAAGCCTAACTATTCAATAATGTATTACTGTTTTTGTTTTTTTTATTCGATGCATACAGAATACAGCAATTCAGATTCAGGACCATTGCCCATCACAGTCAGTTACTTTTAAATAATAAAATGCCATTGCAGAATACTACTCCTGGTTCTTTAAGAATAAGTCTGAATAGGGCTGGCCATACACTGCACAGCATTTACAACTGATGAGTCTCTGATACATAAATAAATCAAGATTATATGTGTTTATCCTACTTATAGCCTGGTAAAAGCACAAAGCTGGCTATTGCTTCTGACCAGTCTGTACAACAGCATGGGGACAGTCCTTCCTTCTGAGGACCAGGACATGCAAAGTCACATGGGTCTTACAAACTAAGACACTAAAACACCATAGGGGGAAGAAAACTACAAAATTTGCTTGGAATCCTTAGAACGTGAAAATAAAACAATTTGCATCAAGTGAGGTGAACAGGCCCATTTAAAGTGACACTAAACTCTGCAGTTGAATCTTAAAAATGCATTGAAGTACCTTAACGATTAACAAAAATTTATCTTATTTGTGTATCACTCGGCTACTCAGCTGTAGATCCTCAAATCATCTCTGAATTGGTGCAGACACTGTCCTTCCTTCTGGAGGGTGGCTAATATTGTTCCCCATGGTCCCTGTGTGTGTTGTAATGTAGCCACCGCTCCAAGCTCGCACCTGTGATGGACTACAATCTCATGTTTAATTTACTAATTTGTATTGAGATTGTAGTCCATCACAGAAGTCAGCTTGTAGCGATGACTATTTTACAACACACACAGGGACCATGGGGAACAATATTAGCCACCCTCCAGAAGGAAGGACAGTGTCAGCACCAATTCAGAGATGATTTGAGGATCTACAGCCGAGTGATACACAAATAAGATACATTTTTGTTAATAGTTGGGGTACTTGAATGCATTTGTAAGATTTTAGTTTAGTGTCACTTTAATATATTACTGTTTATCCCTTTCTACCCCAAAAAAATTAAACACATGGTATGTTCTCCCTTACTTGTCCCAAGTAATGAAGGTGGCCCTCTGCGTAGAAATTCCAAGTCCAGCTACCTGATTTATGTGGATTCCAGCATCTGTGAACAAGCATTAAACTCCAGTCATAAGTCAATAGTGATTATGATTGTAATTGTGGAGAAACTGTGATTGATTATGCATGTGAACTCTCTTCAGGAGATTACCTTTCACAGCCTCCTTGACTACATTCACAAACTGCTCCCACAACACTTCAGGGTCAAGTTCCACATGGCCACGACAAGGATACAGAACCTTTATCTGTTGAGAAAAAGAAGAACATGGAGATCATTTAGGAGTGACCTCTCTTTCTGCTGAATGTGTAAAATGTACCTAAATTTATCTCATGGACAAATAAGAGCCTAATAAGGGAAACAACAATGTGCAGTACAGCCCCCATACACCTCTGTGGTGAACGCAAACAATCATGCATATAGCACAGGTTAGGCCCACAATACACTGCAGTAAAGAAATGGAAAATCCTTTGTGAATTGTGCTACAGTGTCCAGTGTGGAGAGCAGCCATAAAAGTTTATCAGTGAACCATAGGAAATCTCTGCTAGCGCTAGAGTGTACTTGTCAAGTTCAAAACTGGTCATAACGTGTACTACCTTGTTGAAAGCAAGATTGAAATCTGCAAGATCACTTGCAAAAGGAAGCCCTTGTTATTGGCACCCTTAATAAAAAAGAAAAAAGAAAAACCATATTAAAAGGCTTAGTACAATCCTATAACATACAATCATGCCATGCGTGTCGCGAGTGAGGAAATTGATAAAAGGTGCAGAGAAAATACTCAACTGCTTTCATGGTGTTGCTTCCTCATTGGATGAGTGGAGACATTGCTCCTTTGCTGATGGAAATTATAATTATTATACAGGATTTCTATAGCTCCAACACTTTGCACAGTGTGTTACAAAATGAAGGGAGACAGTACAGTTACAATAGAATTCAACAAAAGAGCATTAGGAAAGCCCTGCGCAAGACAGCTTACAATCTAAAAGGGAGGGACAAGTGACACAAAAAGGTAATAAACGTGAGGGATGAGCTGATGGAGAAAATGGAAGTACAGTTTTAGGTAAAGGCGAGATAGACTTCCCTGAGATGAGTTCTCACGCATAACCTAAAGACAGACAGAGTAGAGGTCTAGCCCATCAGATTGGGGTAGTGAGTTCTAGAGGAACAGAAAGGCTTTGAAGAAATCTTGGAGCAAAGCATGGGTGGAGGTGAGGAGGAGCTAGAGAGCAGAAGGTCTTAGGAGGAGTATAGTAGTTTGTACGAGATTCTGAGAGGAGCCTGGTAATGTAGCTCATGGCAGAGTTGTGGATGGCTTTGTATGTTATTGTTTGGGCTAGTGGAAACCAGTGAAGGAATTGGCATGGGGGGGTTGGCACTGCACAGATGGTTAGGTGGATGTGTTTAGCAGAAGCAATCATAAAATACTGAAGAGGGGCTAGCCTGTGTAAGCCAAAGAGCAGGGAGTGCAATAGCTGAGACAAGAGATGACAAGGGAATGAATCATTAGCTTTGTGATGTCGTTTGTTAAGAAAAGGGCAAATTGTTGTAATATTGTGGAGGTTAAGGAGGCAAGATTTGAACAGTGATTGCATGCAGGGCATGAAGGGGAAGTCAGCATCTAGGATTACACATAGCACCCTGGCATCAGTGTAGAGACTGATAGTTGAGCTCTTGACCTTGATGGAATAATCAGGGGAGGGGATCAGTGTGTGTGTGTGTGAGTGAAGGGGAAGTTTATTAAGAGCATTGGAAAGATTGAGCATGAGGAAGTATTGCGACAACCATAATGATATGTCCGGTAGAAAACGAGTGCTGTGTGAGGAGACTGAAGAGATGAGTTGAGAAGTAGTAAGATATATTTAAGAGTCATAAGCATAGAATTGGTATTGGGGGCTGTGGCGGGTTATTAACGCACCAAGAGAGGAGGTGTAGATAGACAATAGCAGAGGTCAAACGAACAGATCCTTGGGGGACCCCTATGGAAAGATGGTACAGAATGTCACTGGACAGCAATGGAGCTATGCCATGCTCATACAGACAGTGAGGCACAATGATTGCAGGTGAATACTCCTCTACCCTGTAAAGAAATTCTGTTCATCAGCAGTATCATAACTGTGACACGTGCCTAAGCTTTAGGTAAAATCTTGCATAGCACATACAAACCAGGAGGAAATTTTACATCAATTATGGTTAATGTAGGAGGTATTGAGGTCTCATCTGTAGCCCCTGACATCACCAAGGGGGCAGCTTAAAACATTCAGTATATGTAATGCTACAGGAGACTGCAGAGATATTAGACCCCATTTACACTGAGCGATTTGTAGCGCAATTTCAGCTCAAAAATCGCTCAAACATCAGTTCAATGTAGCTCAATGTAGCTTGTCCAATGCATTTCAATAGAGCTGTTCACATCTCATAGCTCAATGTTGCCTGTAGCTTGTAGCTCAAGCTTGTCGCTTGACTATGACCCATTTTTCAGCAGATTTAGTGCGATTTGGCCAAATAGACTTCAATGGTGTAGCTCAATGTTGCACGAATTTGAGCGACATTATGCAACATTGTTGCGCTACAGAAGTGCCACTTTTGAACAGAAATATAAGCAGGAATCAGGAAGAGGAATTATGTCACATCAAGACCGCTTTTGATTGGATACAGCCCAATGTAGCAGCTACGAAGCCCATGCCAAAAGTAGCGCAACGATATGTGCACTGTAGCTCAATGTTTCTCAAAGTCACTCAGCTCAAATCAGCGCTGAAAAAGCTCAGTGTGTGTCTGATGTAGCTCAGTGTGAATGGGGTCTTTGTTTTTTTTTCTTGTCTAATGAAATTTAAAATAACTCAGATTCAATTTTACATATGTAGGAAACAATTGGGCTCACTGGAACCAAACTATAACCAAGCTTTCAACTTGAGTACTGTAAATCGGGGGCTGATATATTGTTCAACACTTACAAAATTAGAATGCATGTTGTTGCAGAAAGGAATACTAAGGGGAAGTACTATGGGTAGGGCAAGAATGGAAGGTTGGAGAAGCATGGGAAGAGAAGAGAACGCAAGACAGGTAAGGGAGGACAGGGGATAAAAAGGTAGAAAGGACAGTAGAGAGGAGCCATGGATGCTCATTCAGTTATATCAAGGCACATTATAAAACATAGTAATGTCAAACTATAATTT
>NW_017306720.1:434891-466940 GCF_000935625.1 Nanorana parkeri | reverse complement strand
GGGGGATCTCCTCTGCCGTAGTCTTATGGGCATCCACAAGCTCATTATGCGCTTCTGCGTAGTCGCCCATTTTGTTTTCCATGAAATCCACCCTGTCTCCCAAATCATTAATTTCCTCAGTACATTTGTTAATGAGGGATGTAAAGTCCTCATGTAGTGAATTACGGAGGGACAGGAGCATATCTTTTAAGTTAGTGTCCATAACTGGCTGGTTAGATGTGGGGTATGCATCCAGTAATTTATTGTGATCATCAGGTATGTCAGCTATGTCGTCATTAGTGGAAGGAGAGTCACCGCTTACCTCCCTTTCTCTGGAGTTTGGGGTAGCCCTCTTTGATTTATGTTTCTCTGGGCTGCCCTGATTAGATGATCCAGCACTGCCTGAGTTGTCATCCAGGGCTGTAGTAGATGTCGTAGGCTGTTTTCCGTTCCCGCTCTTTTGGGCTGAGGAGGACAGCGTTGCTGCACGGGACAGGATGGCAGCATGTTTCTGCCGGCCCTGAGGCGCCGCTGTCCTGAAGAAATCCGTCAGTTTCCGCGGTCCGCCTTTGTGCTTTCTTTTGTTCATCTTCTTCTCAGATGGTTAAGGAAGATGTGAAGACGAAAATCAAGTGCTGACGTTCCCTAGTGCCGTGTCACTATGTCCTGCTGCAGATACGGAGCCGGAGCACTTCTCCTATGCGGCCATCTTCCACCTCAGTCGGCCACGCCCCCCGTGAATGGGGTCTTTGAGGAGATATAGGCTGTAGTCATGCTACATGTGTGGTTAGAGAGACAGGGGACAGTTGGAGGCTGAGGATCTTTTACATGAGGCCGATAGAGATCACTGACATGATAGCTCCGTTACAAATCCATGCTCCTACACCAACAAATGACTGCTGGGTTCTGAGGGACACACAAGCACCAAAGGGTGGCATACAGCCCTCAAGCCTCAGGTTGGGCACCAGGAATTAACATCTTCCAACATTACTTTCTCCACTAAACCTGAACACACTTCTAAATTGATCCACATTGATCCCTCCCCAGTAATAGGGACGTTTCTGCAGGTCAGCAGTTATTTACACTTCCAGTAGCCCAATATGTTTTCAGCATTCCGGTCGGCTTTTTAACCAGACCCCCATATTTTTTTTCTTATCGAGATGCTTTTGCTCAGCTGCTTACTCAAATATTAGTGCAAGAATCATTGAACTTAGAGCAGATCGTTTTAAAAACAAGTTGAGATTTTCACGTTGCTATCTATTACAGGGAATGATGGGAGTATAGGATGACATGAACATAGTCCAATCTCTATCTTATCTGCAAATGTATCACAATAGCTTCACCTTACTCTTGGCTAATCTTGTCGTCTTGGATTACTGAGTGTAGGGAGGAGACCTGATTTACACTTGTACACAACACAGTTGAGTCCTGTCCGTTTTTTTTTTATTTTATTTGCACCAAACATTTGTAGGACAAGTTTTCACCACCTACACCCTTCCTTTGCAGTCAAAGCAGTGCTGATACACAAAAGGTCTATGAGCAGTGCTTAGACCTTACAAGAAAGGTGAACACCCTGAAAGCTTATCTGTAAAAAAATAAAATCAAGCCAACTGGATTTGCTGTATTTTTCTTAAAGACATTTCGCTGGTCAGCCAACTAGCTTCCTGAATTAAAAAGCTAGTCAGATGACCAGCCAAACATCTTGAAGAAAAATACAGCAAGTCCAGTTGCCTTAATTAATTTTTTTACAGATATACCATGACCTGGATGAATGTGAACCTTTACAGACACCTTGAAAGCTTGTCCTGAAAATATCACCAAGTACAAATAAACAAAACAAAAAAAAGGCATTACAGACAGGACACAACTGTGTTGTTGCGATAGTGCACTCATACACTATGGGTACAATTACCTTAAACACTTGCGCACAGAAACACAATGAAACCTCTAGTACAAATGCAGTCAATATATGGGCTGATCAGTGCCTGTGATGGAAAATATCTGGACACACTAGGTTATCAGTAACACAGGCGTTCTCCTGGTTGTGATTGTGCTCTTACCATATGAGCAAAAGTCTGCACTGCTCCAGGGTCTACAGTAGAACATATTCACTTGCAAAGTAAATTTTTACTTTGCACAGGAACTTTTATTTGGCTTAGTAAATGTGGTGAAGAATGACTTCATTCCAATGAAGAAGGAATGACCTGTTCCAGCTATACTGAAGCACCAGGCATGGAGGCATATTCCTGTTAAGGTGGATCAGTGGTGTATCTACGGTGGGAGTAGACTACCAGTTAACAAATTCCCTCACAACGGGGAAAAGTTCAGTCACACTCAAGTGGGGCCCAGGACTCTTTAGGCTGCTGCAATTCCTTATGCAGGGATGCATTAAAAAGTGGGTTAGTGGAAAGATTTTTGAACTTGTAGGAGCCCTAAAAACAAGCAAACTAAAGAAAAAAAAAGCCCAAAGCCCAAAAAACTCCACAAGGCCTGGCAGAGCAGATCCTCCAGATCAGTAGAACACACTGTATGAATAAGGTCTTACACAACTCTACCAAATCTGAGGTGACGCAGGAGACTATGAGGTCTCACAAACAGTCTCTTCAGGAGGTAGACTGCTGGAACCCTGAATCTAAGTCAGAGATGATAACAGCGACAACTGAGCTGGTATGATTAGGGGCTTGGGAGGATCAGAATGCCCCATTGGTCCTGAGTGGATATGAAGGTCCCTGTGGACATGGGGAAGGACACGGCTTTACTGAGGAAGACTCTGATCATCATTACCCTATAGTAATAACCCTTTAATATAGCATGGACAAATCATTATAGAATTCAGGCGCCAGCAGGGGTTTCTAGTGTAGGGGGGCGTACGGCCGCTTAGCCCCATAGAGAAGGACGGGGGCTGCGTTCTAATCACATGCAGCACCTGTCCTTCCCGGGAGCTACTTGGTACGGCACTGCACACAGCACCTGGCTCTAATAAGAGGAACAGCACATACATACCCTGATGGCTCTCCGCTAAAGGTGAGGTGCATTCCAGAAGATTTCTCTGGTGACGGTCACAGGAGATTGAGATTACCTTTCATCCACTTCTAAATCTTCTATTTTATAACAGACTGTTGAAGACTCACGATTATGGATGTTTTTGTAACAATATAATATTTGCACTGAGGTCTACATTTATTATAGCAATACTTACACGTGTTTTTATATTGATATTCTTTTTATATTGTATCACATTGTTTCACGGCTACGTCGGCTAGTATCAGTTGTATCTGATTTTAATTCATACAGTGCGGCTTTCTCATTGTCAATTTTATATTATATCTGATCACACAGATTCCAGCTGCTGCTTGACTTGATTAGAGTGGTGGCGCAAGGTTTCACAACATTCATGTATGCACTGACATGACCAAAATGAAGAATTGGCAGCAGTTGCCGGGTAAGATCGGGCATCTTTGGATGCATGTTGTACAGTGTCTTTCTGAGTTTGCTGGATTTAATGTTGTTACAAGTTTCCTTTAAGGACTATTAGGCCTTGTTCACACCAAATGCAGACCAGATCCGTTCAGGTTTCTGCACACGCAGTGCAGTGGGTTGTGCCGTGTTTTTGATGCGTTTAGGGACGGTTTTGGTTAAAAAAATATAATAATTACCAAGTAGCTGCCGGGAAGGACAGGTGTCTCTCCTAGGTTCTATGTCCAGTCTTATGACTATGATTATCTACTAAGAAACTAAGACTTGGATGGACAGGAGAAAAAAAGGAAAAACAATAAACAAAATGATTTCTTGAGGGATACATGGGGGCTGTCAATCCACTTCTGAGGATGCTAGTTGTTGGGCTAGTGCATTGACCAACTGGATTCAATAAGGTTTGAAGCATGATACAAGCATGTGTATTTCTAACATCAGACATTCATATTTCAATGTTTGTTCTAGGTAAGAATACAAAGTGGAAACCAGAAGCAAACAGACAAAGAAGTAGCAATGGTAGCCTCCATTTCTCTCTTAATAAAGATTTCCTTTAAATGGCAACTGAAACAAGTCTTCTTTTAAGGCATGCCCTCAACCTCCGGAGTGCAGCCCACCCGGTCCAATACTCGCCTCTATCCTGACTTTAGTGTTCTTCTTCTAGTGTAATGCGCTCTTCTTCAGCTGTGTGCTCTCCCTTGGCGTCCTCATGTACAATACAGAGCTAGAGCCTGCATTGTACTTGATATCAGCGGTCCTTAGACCGCCGGAGGAAAGAGGAGAACATGCTGCAGGGACTGATCTAACAGCTGGAAGAGAGAGCTGGTGGGAGCGGGGAACAGGTAAGTAAAACAGCTTTTTCTGTCCCCCAGGCATAAAGCTAACCCTTGCAAGGCGGGGGGCCAGCCCCACTGCAAAGAAATACTTTTCATGTACTTGGAGGTGAACTTTGAAGAGCTGCTTCAGATCTGGCTTGCAAATATACCCACATGCTGACTTCTTATATCTATGGAACCTCGGGGGTGACTCATTTCCCCCAGGATTCCCAGCTCCACCCGCTGCTACAGTCACCCTTAAGCTAAATGAGGCTGTCCTACATTCCTGATGATTCCTCCATAACATAAAGCATGTGAACATTTGGCAATCCATCTATAAAGTGATAGATGGGCAATACATCTATATAAAAATAATCAGATTTTAGGACAGAGGCATTAGTGGGCTTGAAGTCTCCTGGAAGCTATCCTACCCTACCTTAACAACATGCAAAAGTCTGGCTTCACTTCCAGACTTGCATCTTTGAATCCTGGGACTGTCCCTGGAAAACATATAGGACTTAAGTATTCCCTAACCCCTGTATGTCAAATCTCTGCTCCACTTCCAGATAGATCTACTAATCCTGGAACTGTCACTGGAAATCATATAGGACTGAAAGTATTCCTACCCCTGACTTCACTTCCAGATAGATCTACTAATCCTGGAACTGTCCCTGTAAACCATGGAAAGTTGAATGCATTCCTAACCCCTGGCTTCGCTTCCAGATGACAGCCAAATCCCAGGACTGTCCCTGAAATTCATATAAAACTGAAAGCATTCCCTAACCTCTGTATGTCATATCTCTGCTCCACTTCCAGATAGATCTACAAATCCTGGGACTGTCCCTGGAAACCATGGAACATTGAAAGTATGCCCAGCCCCTGCTTCACCTGCAGATAGATCTACAAATCCCGGGACTGTCCCTGGAAACCATATACATTGAAGTATTCCTAACCCATGCATGTCAAATCTCTGCTTCACTTTCAGATGGCCAGCTAAATCCTGGGACTGTCCCTGGAAAGCATGGAAAGTTGAAAGCATGCCTAACCCCAGCTTAACGTGCAAATATATCTTTGCATCTTGGGATTGTCCCTTGAAATCATGAAAGGTGCAAAGTATTCCTAACCCCTTCCTCACTTTCAGGTAGACAGCCACGTGTCCCTGGAAATGTAGTCATAGTAAAAGTATTCCCTAACCCCTATATGTCAGATCTCAGCTTCACTTCCAGATGGATCTACAAATACAGTGAGGGGAATTTATTAAAACTGGAGCAGACAAAATCTGGGAGCAGCTGTTCTTGGCAACCAATCAGCCTCTATATTTTATTTCCAAATATTAACTGAATAAACTGCTGAGAGAAGCTGATTGGTTGCCATGCAAACCTGCTCCAGATTTTGTCTGCTCTAGATTTGATACATTTCCCTTCGATTCCCTCCCTGGAAATCATTGCTAAACCTGCTGAAAGTATTGCTAAGCCTCGCTTTACTTCCACATAGACCGTCCTGGGACTGTCCCTGGAAATCAGGGACATTGGGTGTGCGATGTACCGTGCGCTATCCCAGCGATCCGTATAGATCGGGGTACAGAGTCATGTCTGCATCGCCCTCCATCACACATCCCTGCACTCACCTTGTCCTCCGCACTGCCACAGATCTGGGCGGCCGAGTTATACACATGACAGCGGATGATCGTACTGCCCACATCCACCGCCACCACTAGCCGCTCCCGGTACCCGTTCCTGACGGACCCCATCCTCAGGATGATAGACTCCTCTTTGGCAGAGGCTGGTTACTGCTCCAGGGCGGAGCCGCCATGTTTTCTGTGGGCGGGGCCTAGTAAGCGAAGTCCTTGTTAATGAGAGCGGCCATGTTTACTACTGGCAAGGGTAGTGAGTGACGTGGGAGCCGCCATATTTATTTAGGGCAATCTATAATTGAGCGCTGGTTGTTGGCTCAGGTGCTTAGAGAGAACTATCCCACAAATCCACCCAAACGAAAAAGGCTGGTATACATAAATTGGGGTATAAGTGAAACAGGGCAAGGTCAAGTTCACAAGAAGAAATCTCATTTTAAAGTGCAACTAAAATCAAAATGTTTGTTTTGTTTTGTATAGAGTGGGGAGGGATTAGAACCCCTGTATGGTTTTATTGCTCTCTGTGTCCCCATTAGATTCACACTCTCTATATTTGTCCTGGTTACCATTATCAATGAAAGTGGAAGAAAATACCGAATTTTAGGTTGTCACCAGAACAGGAATAGATGGAAAATTTCCCAGTGGGGACACCACCAGGGACTTCCCTCTCTTTGGAGGGTTTTTGTCTCACTTCCTGTTGTAGTTAGCAGATAGGAAGTGAAAGGAAATCTCCCCAGTGGGACACAGATGGCAAAAATAAAAGCGGACAGTGGTTATAACCTTCCCTTACTCTGTCCAAAGCTGAATCAAAGTGTGCTGGATTCAGCTCTACTTTAAATGAAATTGATTATTCTTTCCCACAGGGGACAAAATGCATGTAGCACTTTGTCCTCTTTTGATAGGTGCTTTGGGGGTGCTTTACAGAACTAGTGTGGTCAACAGTGTTCCCCTCTCCTCCCACTGTTGTCAAAACCACAATGCTCTGGAAGGCTGCGTTCACACGGGCGGCACTCCTCACCTCCCTTCATGGTGGAATGAAATCTAAAGGTGCCCATACACTGCACGATTATCGTACGATAATCGTATGCGATCGGGTTTTCGTACGATAATCGAGCAGTGTGAACGGAGACGTGCGACCGTTTCTACTGTACGGTCGCACGTCTTCTGTCGAACCAGCATGTTCGAAAACCAGCCGGGAATCGTACGATTCTCGGCTGGTTAGAACGGTGCTCGGAAGATAAATGCTGAACGGGCCGGTGTGCGCACGCGCACACTGCCCGTTCAGCATTGCGGTCATCGGAAGCCCGCCCTTCAGGAGGGCGGGCTTGCGATGATCGAGAGTGCGATCTGCCTGTCCAAGATAGGCAGATCGTACGTTTTTTTAATCCCTTTACAACCATCGCAAGACTAAAGTCTTGCGATGGTTGTAGAGTGTATGGCCACCTTAAGAGACAAATATCTATAATTAGTCCTGATTGACAGCACTCCCCTATGGCACCATGCACTTCCCCAAGACCAGCAAAGGGGGCAGAAGCTGAGCTCCATTATAGAAATGATCAATCATTAGTCATGCAGGGGAAAGGTCTGTTCAGCAATTCCCAGTAGAACACATACAGAGGACTGTCCTCAGCAATAAGAAGACCCACAAATCAGGTTTCTGACAGGAGAGGAGCTAATGAGTAGTAATGGGAGAGAAAAAAAATTAAAAGAGTTCCTACACAATTGTTCAGCATTTCAACATCCAGGTATTTCATCACACATCTATAGACCTGAATTTCATTTTCATTGCTCATGAGACTTCTTTAAAATGACACTAAACTCAGCAGTTAAATCTTAAAAAAAGGAATTAAAGTTCCTTAACTATTAACAACAATGTATCTTATTTGTGTATCACTCGGCTGTAGAGCCACAAATCATCTCTGAATTGGTGCTGACACTGTCCTTCCTTCTGGAGGGGGGCTACTTTTGTTCCCAATGGTCCCTGTGTGTGTTGTAAAGTAGCCACCGCTCCAAGCTCCCTCTCATGATGGACTACAATCTCAATACCAATAAGTAAACTAAACGTGAGATTGTAGTCCATCACGGGAGCGAGCTTGGAGCGGTGACTATTTTACAACACACACAGAGACCATGGGGAACAAAAGTAGCCACCCTCCAGAAGGAAGGACAGTGTCAGCATGAATCTCAAACCCAAGCTACATGCTGACCTCCACGTCATTATGAGGCACAGTGTAAACACCGAGCACTGTGGAGGAGCAAGGCTTTTGACACTCCTGGAAACGTTGGATTCTCTTGAACGGTGTTCTGGTGGCTTGGGCAACAGGAGAAATTCATTTTCCCTCAACTGTTTTTTCAGGTCGACCTCTTTGGGAATGGTTCTTTTAGGATACATTCAGCAAGGGTGTGGAATTCCTATTGCCCGACGCCCTGGACAAGCAGTTTCGGGCGCCGGCGAGTAGTTTTTTTGTACATTTAGCCCTGCTCCGGACAAGCAGAGCTAAATGTACAGTGTGGGGCCTCCGCTCGTTTTTTATACAAGTGATCTGATCAGATCACTTGTATAAAAGGAGCGGCGGAAATCGTGTCCGACCCCTGCCGCCGTGGCTTTCGGGGGCCCCCGCTTCTCTGGGGGACCCGTGACCACGGCACATGAGCTCACCATAGAGCCCGTAGAGCAGACAAAGAACGTCTGTTCTTCGTCTGCTCTGTGTTATCACTGAGACCGTGGCGCTGTAATCACATCGCCACCTATCTCAGCTGTCAGGAACTGCACAGAACATCTTTTTTCCATAGAGAGAACCTGTCACCTCCAAACTATCACATAAGGAATTGTTAATCCCCATATGTGATAGGAATAAAATTAAGAGGGGAAAAAAAGTTAAAAATAATAAAAAATAAATAAAGTTATAAAAAAATAATAATATATATAAAAATGAAAAAAAATAAAAGTTAAACCCCCCCCCCCTTCTATACTTACCTTTCGGCGAACAGTCCTTACCCACCACCAGTACAGATGTACTATCTGTACCCCGTACCGCAGTCCAGCCCTAAGCATTTTTAATTTCGCTCGCAAATTGCAAGCAAATTGCAGGTGACCACGCTGACCAATGAGAAGCGCTATTTAGCACAGTCAAATACAGTTTTTATTAGGTATGTGGCCAATCAGGAAACCGGGAGGCGGGTCATTAGTCACTGCCCTGCTTCCTGAACATCGATCCGGCTTCCCGCCCAATCAGGTCATTACTCGCCGCCCGCTTTCCCGGTTGGCTGGGAAGCCATTTTCCCTGCCAATCACAATCAAGCCGCCCAAACAACAAGGACCTAAAGGGTCTGGTATGAATTTCTCGGGAACTGCACACTGCTTGTTTTTTTTAAAAGGGGTCCCTCCTTACATTCCTTTTTTTTAAAATTATGATTATTCTATGAAGAGTTAAAGGTGAACTATGGGGCCAGGGCTTTTCACAAACTAGCATCCTACTGTCACCCAAAGCTCAGTATACCGAGAGATACAGCTCGCGGTATACTGAGACGCGGCAGCCGGGACTGATCCCCACATTGCTGTCGAGATCCACCCAGCTGCGTGAGTGACAGCTGGCTCTGCCTATCTAGAGGCAGAGCCAGCTGTACCCGCCCCCTCCCCCGTCCGTTCCGCCAGACAGCGCTGGAGGGGGGGAATCCCTGCAGGGAGCTGTGAGTGACAGCCACGGCTCTCTGTAGGGACATGATCGAGAAGTGAGCGAGCGCCGGTATGTGTTCGCTCACCTCCCGATCTATTGAGCCGACGTGTGACAGTTTCATTGTCACATGTCGGCTCGAACTATGATTTTCACTCACCTCATAGTTCTCCTTTATACACTTTTGTGTATTCTGTGACAGCTGTCAGATTCTTTACATTGGGGATGAAGTGTCCTTACAGAAACTGTTACAGAATAACATAGGTCTCTCAGCTTCTTATTGTGCAACAATATTGTGTTACTTTGTTTTCATTTGACATACAAGTCAGAGAAGCCAGAGAGCGGTAAATTACATCTCCCGTTTGTTGTGTTTTGTTTCCGAAAGAAATTCAGATGTATCCGAATTTCATTATCAAACATTCGGATTCCTTCAGATCCGTTATTTCTGTTGTTCGTAAATTTGGATGCATCAGAATGTCCAAATTTACAGAAATTCGTACGAATTTCAATTCTGAACTAAATGAATTGCACATGTCTAATTGCGTTGCCCTTCTTTGTGAATGACCCCCCAGGCTATTGTACAGTACCATTCAGCACCCAATACCCAGTTGTATTCTAAAAGAGACGCTGTGCAATTTCTGTCTTTGTGTTGGCATTAACACCCCACAACCGAAGTATGTGTGATTCTGCCCTTAGTGCTCCCTTATACTGGGATACATGCTATAAAATGAGTATCATGACTTGTTTTATAATGTACACTAACGCAATGTATTGTAGACATATGTTGTGATGCAAAGTTCACCTTTCTGACCATGTTTCATGTTACACTCAAATTTACCTGAATCTCAGGGTTCTTCTCAAACAGCACAGATGGATAAATCTCCCTGCCGGGCTATTGTATTCTGACAGCTGGCAACCGCTTCTGTCAGAAGAATACCTTTCTGTCAGTAACTGTCTGGCCTACAATTTTAGGCCCAGCTCCTTCAGAAAAGTCAATTGAGTATTGACTTTTGTTGAGCAGGCAGGGCTGCCCACTGCTTGAATTTCGGCCCTATTCCTGTGAATCTGCCAAAATTGTAACAGTGTATGGATGGCTTTAACAGCACCCAAATAACTGTAACGCACAAAAAGTGGTAATGCAATGCTCCTCCACACACAGAAACACATACGTTTCAGTCTAGGTTCACACAGGCTAAATCCGTGCGATATCGCCAGGGCCAGATTTACTCTCCCTGCTGCCCCAAGGCCAGGAGGTGGCCGGAACTGCATGTTCTGGGCGCCGGGGGATTCCACAGACGCTGCTGCCCCTCTGCGCCCTGCCGCACCGAGGCTGGGCCTCGGTGGCCTTGTGGGGAATCCGGGCCTGGATATCTCACAAAACAGAGATGTGCATTCAAGTCTATGGAGGCTGTTCACACCTTTGCCATTTGTCGCGCGGTAGCAATTGGCTGTCCCGCAAAAGGGGGCAGGAGCTATTTTCGGGCGGTTGTCGCGCAATTTGAGTCCAATAGACATCTCAATGCATTGAAAATTGTGCAACAACGTGCGGTTTTCAAAGCAAAAACGCAGACAACCACACGAATACAGCTCACTAGCTTGAGTGCCTAGGTGTGAACCTAGCCTCAATGCACAGCGTTTTGATGTGAATGGGCCCTTGGGGGGGCATTTTAATACTGTCTCACTAAATACACCCTACAGTTGGAATTCAAATTACAATTAGCACTATTAGCACGCCAGTTACATTAATTATCCCTAATGCAAGACTGTAAGACATTCTATTACACAAACGCTTTGTGGTTAGTCCTGGAAGGGGTTTGCGATGTCTGGTCTTCGGGAAAATGGCGGCGTATGGTAAACAGAATACAGCCCTGGGTGTTATAAGCGGACATGTGAATTGAGCGGGCTGTTACCCTAGTGACGGAAAGTGACAGTAGTGCGCTGGAGAGATTTGAGACACAGTTATTGGTGTTCAGTTTCGCGCCAGGTCGGTGAGGTAAAGAGAGGGGTTTGTGGTCGGTCCGCGGTGATTGAGCGGGGTGTCCCGGCCTTCTAGCCCTGGATCGGGAGGTGAGGTGATCTGTGATGTCCGGGCAGTGCTCGGGGGGTGAGGGCTTTAGACCAGGTGGACATGGGCGAGCTCAGTGGACATGTACAGGCACGTCTGTGACAGCAGGGCAGTCTGTTTACATTGATATCCATTGTTTATGTGAAACATCTTCAGATTAGGTGGCATCCCCCCATGTTCGACATTCTTTGTTGCTAAAGCTGTGATTTCTGAATATTTGTGAGCAGACCTTTATCATAAGCAGTCTCTTATGGTGTATGGACACTTCTATGCAGCCAATTCACTTCAAGTGACACTAACCTCAGGTGTTATATCTTAAAAATGTATTAAAGTACCTTAACAAAAATGTATCTTATTTGTGTCTCACTCATCTGTAGATCCTCAAATCATCTCTGAATTGGTGCCGACACCAGGGGCGTCACTAGAGGGGTGCGACCTGCACCTAGGTGACACCATTGGAGGGAGTGACACCAAAATGTTTTGGTGTCACCCCCTTTGAAAAGTTGGGGCTCTCAGTCATGGACAGAGAGTTTGACAGTTATACGAGAGAGGAGAGGACCCGGCGGCATACCTTAAACCCAACGGGTGAATGCCCACCCAAAGCTCAGTATACCGTGAGCTACAGCTCGCGGTATACTGAAACGCCGCAGCCGGGACGGATCCCACATTACTGTCTGGATCCACCCAGCTGCGTGAGTGACAGCTGGCTCTGCCTATTTCGAGGCAGAGCCAGCTGTAGCCCGCCCCACTCCTCCAGCACTGACTGGGGGAATCCCTGCAGGAAGCGGTGAGTGACAGTCACGGCTCTCTGCAGGGACAGGATCGGAAAGTGAGCGAGCGACGGTATGTGTTAGCTCACTTCCCGATCTATTGAGCCGACGTGCGACAGTTTCATTGTCACACATCGGCTCGAACTATGAGGCTAAGTGACTTTCACTCGCCTCATAGTTCCCCTTTAAGTCTTCTTTAAACTGGCAATGCGTGCAATGATGATAGATAACATGAGTTCATGATGCTGTGTAGCTGATTGTTGGAGCATCTTGTAAGTATCCCATCTTTGGTTTGCAGATGAAGACTGAAGCGTACATCTACCATGTCAAAAAAACCAACCTATCCTTTGCCACATTTAGAATGCCTGTGTGTTATCTGTCGGGAGATTTTGCTGGAGCCGGTGACGCTGCCATGCCATCATACTTTGTGCCGTCCCTGTTTCCAGATGACTGTGGAGAAAGCCAGTCTTTGCTGCCCTTTTTGTAGGCTGCGAGTTTCCTCCTGGGCTCGTTACAATGCCCGATCAGGAACACTAGTCAACAAGGAACTTTGGGAGATTATCCAGCGCCAGTATCCAGAGGAGTGCAGGCGTCGTGCTTGTGGACTGGACACTGGAGAAGAATTTGAAGATGGTGAGACTTTCATGCTTTCCCTATTTTGGCTTCTAATTGCTAGTCCTTTTTTTTTTTTCCCCCCTCTAATGCATGGACAATGTAAGGGGACAAAAAACTAAAACACTCAAAAGGAAATTTCTACTACCGTATGATTAGTGAAGGCCCATTTCATGCATGCATTGTTATTGCTTTGTCCCACTTGTTTCATACCTTGTTGTTTTTATGTTCATATAGAATTTAGAATATTTGTTTGCTGGAAACTGTAATCTTGAAAGAACTCAGTAATGAGACCTATAGCACTGATGGATGTAGACCTCTCTATATGTTTGGGTGCAGGAACAGCCTCTTAGTATAGAAGAGAGTACTATTCCAGATAACAATGTATGCGAAAATATAAGTCTAGTTTAGAAATCATCAGGGGTGCGGACATTTTTCCAAAAAACTACTTGTCCAATGACTAAAGCGGTGACTCAATCTACTTGTCTTGCTACAAAAAAATAATTTTAACCCAAACCATATTTAATCTTGCTAATAAGCGCTTCTCATTGGTCAGTGTGGTTTGGTGGACCACTACAAATCCCATGAGGCGTTGCAAGATTCTCACAGCCACAGACATGACTCCCGAAGAGAGATGTATCATGGGATTTGTAGTTTCACCACAGCTGGAGGGCCAGAGGTTTGCTACCCCTGCTCTATGTAAAAACGTTTGGAGGTGATTGGTTCTCTTAATATAGCCTGCCCTCCAATACAGAGGATCAAACACAGCGTTGTGCTCCATCTCCTGTGCAGCTCGGCTTGTGACAACTGTGAGCAGGAAGCGCTGTACTCGCAGCGCTTCCAACTCACAGCTGTCACAAGCAGGCTGCTACAATTGATCTGGACAACTGTACAGCCACCCAGATCACTTGTACAGAAAGAGCGGCGGCTTCCCTGCTTACCTGCAGCAGGGCTATATGTAGACAAAAAAACACCTGCCTGAAACTGCATGTCCCAGGTGTCGAGCGATAGGAATTGGGTACTCCTGATCATGCAACATTATTGCCAACCCATAGAAAGATGTATTTACAGTCAAATTTCACATTTTAGATGCTGGAACCCCTGTGCTCAAAGTACATGAGAGAAACATTGGAGTGTCCTTGCTGATCATCTTCTGAAAATGCTAGTTGTGTGGCTTCCATGCATCCGAGTCACAAGTGTCATAGAAATTTGGAATTCCCTTTCTCTATATACTTGTTCCAAGTCAGTGAATCAAAGTATTGTTTAATCAAAGTAAAACCTTTTTTGCCTATAGTTCTCCTCAGGTCACGGGAGGATATATACTGTGTTCTCTGGTGACCCAAAACTCGATATATATGCTGAGAGTGCCGCAGCCGGGATGGATCCTGACAATACTGTCGAGATCAACTCCGCTGGCTGATTGACCGCTGGCTCTGCCTCCATGACATTGGCAATGGCATCCTCCATCTTTCTCTTACCACAGGTTTCTTGTATTGGGTCAGCCCTAATCTCTATACATGAGATGTGAGAGGATTCTTTGTTTTTGTATTGCAGATTAAAAACACAAAATAATTTTAAATGTGATGTTTTTGTTCATTTTTGCATTTAGGCTTTACACCTTATCCAGCTCCACAACTGTGCAAACCAGGGGAAATCAGAAAAGAATATGAAGCTGAAATAACAAAGGTAAGACGGAATTATAATACACTGAAGCCTATCTCCTGGTGAAAAAACAAACAAAAACCCTTGCAATGGGGCTACCCTCTCTTACACGTGTTAACTGCTCATTAATGTCTGGAGAGGGGGGGGAGGGAGATGTGTAAATGTATTTTACTTAACTGACCCCAGGCAGTCAGCTCTCACCTCTCTCCCCTATGGCTTATTGACTGTCCATCGGCATCCTCCTATATTATGCAGGGTATAAGCCCTGTGTTAGATGTGATGACGCTGGCGGGAAGAGACATACTATGTCTCTTCTGAAATAAAACAATTTTACCTATATATGATGGAATTGTCCCCTGATCCCAATGTACTGGAGACAAATCATTGATAGTAGCAGCAAAATATAATTTTTCTTTTCCCCTCCCCTTTTTAAACCCACGGGTGGTCCTATTTAATAAAAACATGATGCAGCACCACCTACCGAATGTGGGTAAAGTGACACTAAAGCCTATTTTTTTTTCCCCCTAGTGCTAATATAAAGACTTACGTTTATATAATGGCTCTTGATGTATACATCTTCTTCCTTACAGTCATTTTACGTTGTCTCCCCTGTGATGGTGCTATTGTCCGGTGTTTTGGTGTCTCCTCCTTTCAGTATCCCTGCGTGTGTGTTCCCAGCATGCGTAAACTGCCTCACATAGTCTCACACTGCAAGCCACTTCCCCCTCCTGTAACCTCTAGTGCACATGTACCTCTCCCCTTACTGTGTGCTCAGTACGCACCATCTACTGCATGGACATTCAGGGAATCTGTGCTCTGCGGCTGGGAACGAGCAGTGCAGAAAAGTGTAGATTTGTACGTGTTTGATCACACTGCAGCATTTACAAATGTTGGGGCACGCTACAATGCTCGCTAGCAGTAAATTAATGTGAAAAAAACTGTTTCGTACCACTTCAGGTTTTATCCCGAAATACTGGAAATCAGCAAAGCCGCCCTCGATGGGTGAATGTCTGCTAAAGGTTGCCAAATCCTGCTTGACTAAAAAAAGAAAATGTACAATCTTGACTAAAGTTTATCATTAGATCGACTTTTGCTGAAGGGATATGATGAAAAATCGTTGGCCCAGCATTGTGTCTGCTGCTGTCAGAATACAGTGTACAAAGCAGGAAATTAATTTATCCATTTGGTGGGGGAATTGGTCCTATTTTGTATTTTTTCTTTAGCCTGCGGGGCTGAGAAAAAACAAATTTGACCGTGTACTCAGCGTTACAGTGATCTGTTGATCAAAATCTGAAGCATTGCCAGGAAATTCCCTTACAGGACAAGATCGTGCAAGAACAATACAATGTTTATTCCCTACCCCCACCTCAAATTTTGGTGTTTGTTTCTTCTGAATTTACCAATCTTCTGGATCAACTGATTTAGAATTTCTTACTGTGCGTACATAAGGAAGGAGAATGCCACAACAATGGTCGAATTGGCCTTTAAAAAAAAAAAGTGTGTTCTGTACCACTAACCTGGATCTGGCACCTCAGCCTAACCGCCATTAATCCCTTGTGGTCTACATGCTGTTCGGAGCCATTCAGACGCTATGCACAGTTCTAGATAACACCTTATAGAGTAGGTAGGCATTAATGTATATCTAAACCCAAGGATGAAGATTTGATATATTGCACTTTAATTCAGTGGCTGCATTAGGGTTTTATTTTCTCAGGCTTTTTTCCGCCGTTCATCCGGCCAGTAAAATTCTTCCTGTCTTCGGTGCTGCTTACTTACTGTATCTGAGGAGGAGCAGCTATGTCACCCTAGGAAAGGAAATGTTAAGACTAAGCAAGGCCCCCTTTTTATCTTCATAACATGGGGGAGGTTTGGTAGTCCACACAGAGGGCTAGGAAAAATGCTGACTTAACAGTGCAGCAGAGATGAAGCTCACAAGGTTTCTGGCTGGATCAAAAAAAGAGAAGGTCATTGTAATGTATTAAATGTAGTTTCATTGTTTTGGACTACTCCTCTACCTTGTATGTGTGCACACAGCACTGCACATAGATTTCAGATTTGTAGAGTTGAGTTGTGATTCTCTTTTAGATTGAAGCTGATCGGCTTAGGAGAGAAGAGGACGAGCGGAGGGCAAGTGAGGAATACATTCAGAAGCTGTTGGCGGAGGAGGAGGCAGAGCAGCGATTGTCTCTTGAACGCTCACAAAGGGAACTGGAAGAACAGATGAAGAAAGATGAGGAGCTGGCTTGGATGCTCAACAGTGATCTGGTAAATAGAGTAAAAGATTTTTCTTACTGGCCCATGGTTCATTTTTAAAAATATTCACACTTAAAAGAAAAATCCACTTAAAAAAAAACAACTATTGTGTAGCCTTTTTATCCCATAGTTCTCTTTTAGGGTCACAGGAGGACATATACTAATATCCTCTCGTGACCCAAAACTCAGTATATAGCGGGCTGTTGCCCGCTATATACCGATAGTGCCGCAGCCGGGACGGATCCCAAAAATACTGTCGAGATCCACCCAGCTGGCGGATTGACAGCGGGCTCTGCCTATCCAGAGGCTGTGCCTGCCCCCTCCTTGTCCGTCCCTCCAGTCAGCGCTGGAGGATAGTAGAGAGGAGGGGGAATCTCTCTGCAGGGAGATGATCAGGTAGTGAGCGAGTGATGGTATGTGTACGCTCACTTCCCAAACAATAGAGCTGTCGTGACAGTTTCAATTTTGCACTTTGGCTCTGTCTTAAAACTGTCCAGGCACAGTGTCTGTCTGTTTGACCCAGCATTGCTTTAAGGGGTTCTAAACCCTCCGTTTTTTTTTGCCTATATCTACTGCTAGCAAGCAGTAGATATAGGCAAGAAGTTTAAAAAAAACGCTTTAACTAGTTTTAAACTTACCTCGTTATCGCTGCTCGCTCCAGCGCCGAGAATCAGGAAGTATTCGTACGGCCGCAAAGGATCTTGGGGCAGGCGCATGCGCAGTTCGGATTCTCGGCCGGGAGACGAGCAGAGACGCAATGTAAGTCTATGGAGGCGTGCACCCGCATGCAGACACCGCTGGATCGGAGAGACAGAGCAGTCAGAGCTGGATTGGAGAGCTGCCGCACCGCTGGAGGGAAACATCAGGAAAGAAGAGGAAGATCAAAATAAGAGACATCGTTTAAGGTAAGTGCTAACATTTACATGGGGGGAGGGGAAAACAAAATTTGACTTTAATGTCACTTTAATACAGGACCTGGACTCTGCTGCCCCTGTGGGTCGTAATGTAGCACTAAAAGGGGTATAAAGCTCCCCTAAGAAAAGAAAGCATAACATTCACTTTAAACACTACCATTCCTCGGTTACATAAGTTGCACTATCATTTTAATTGGCAGACATATATATATATTATATTTCTGGTAAATATGAAGGAGCACAAAAAAACATGAAAATAAAAGATATGTATTCTAAGTTGCTTCCAAATTAAAGCTTAATATGACGTGGAAAATACTCTGTTTCCAGGAATCTTCCAGGACAGCCAGTTCCCGCCCTTGGTGTGTATCCAGGTGGCATCCGAGGTTGGATGCAGGAGGGGATACTTTTGTGCATGGGGTAGCCTTCGGTCCTAGAGGTTACTGACTTGGGATGGAAGGAGGAGTCTATTTATTTAATGTGGTTGATGTGTTTCCTGTTGCAGGCAGGCGGAGCCTATATCTCGATGGCTGTCCTGGAAGATTCCTGGAAACAGAGTTATCAGGTAATCAACTCATGTTTTTTCATATGTATAGCATATAATATGTTGGGGTAGACTACAAACTCAGACTACAAAGTTATAACGTATAGAACTGTGATGAGTAGAAATGAAAAAACGCTCTGGGACTAGAGGGGATTTTGGGAGGAAAAGGTCAGGGGCATTTTGTAACTGTACACTGTTGGTCATGGAATGCCCCCTGAAATGTAATATCTTGCTTTGTGTTTTGGCTCACTGGTTTTTCCAGAAGGCTTTTCTGAGGCTTACATTAAATTATTTTTTTTACTAATAAAGGAATGCAGACCCTGAGAACTTTGAGATTTGCTTACGAAGTTATTATGAACTCAGACCCCTCCCCTTTAGGAATTGGTCTAGAAAGGACATGGTTGAACAGCCATTTATTGCAGATTCCTACCTTTTTTTTTTTTTTTTCTAGTCTGAATAAAGTTTGCCAAAATCCTATCGTGGTATAAAGATCACCAAAGAAGATTGTGTTTTTTTTTTTTAACTAAACTGCAGTCTTAAAGGTTTAACATTTTCTTCACTAGAATGAGTCCACTGCATCTTCTGTTGTGTATATATCCCCAGTGGAGTCGCCTGTAATCCACAAGAAGACAGTCGGTACAAAGTCCTCTAAAACTGTGAAAAGCAATCGAACGCAGTCTGGAGACATTGAGAGGTGAGGAAGGAATAATGATGTTTAGTAGAATCTTGTAGCTGAAAAACCTAACTTGATTAGGAGAGACAAAATTACCACTAACACCCATATTGCATCGATTTTTTTTTTTTTTTCCTGTATTGTAATAAAGATGTTTTCTGTCTTGTAAGAAGCGCTGCCTCCGGTTGAGGCATCCCTCCCTGTAGGGGGTCAGCAGTACGTCTGCTGTGTCTACACATGGAGTTGCATCAGTTAAGCCCTTGTCCCGCAATGGAGAAGTAAAATAGTTTTTTTTGTACTCATGGTAAAGTCCTTTTCTTTGAGTCTGTTGTGGGGCACAGGTCCCACACCTCTGTTTATGTTCATGCATTTGGTACTGCTTTGTCAAGTAAAACTGAGGCATGCTGGGAGCAGAAGGGGTTATCTTGGCCTGGCTCACAGTTTATTTTGTTTGCCAGTGTCCAATACTTTTGTGGATGACCGTAAACCCAACAGTATCTGAATTCCTGTCCTCTTCAATATGCTCCAAGAAAAGCATTTTACATTGAGTACAAAAATCCTTTATCTGGCAGCAAGAAGTTTAAAATAGCGAGGGAGTCGTTCATTTTCTTACTGCTGACCAGATTTAGGCCATCAATTTCTACACAAAATCTACATGTGTCATTCATTAACTTTCATTTTTTCTATTTGTATGTTGCAGGTTTCTGTCGCCTAAATCCGTAAATTTTGGTGATACTGCAGGGCCTAGTTTTGTCCGAAATGGGGAGCTTCAGGTAAATTAATCTGTTTTCAAATTAAAGATTTCAGCTACCTAAAAATAGTGGTTTTCCAGTGCAATAAGGATATCAACCCACGTTCAAAGGCTGTTAAATCGCGCTGTTTACCCATATTTTCAGAAAAAAAAAATCTTCTACTGTCGTGGTAAACAACCTGCTTCCCTGTTTATAATGGTCTGGCCCTCTAGCAACTTCAGCGCGAAATTATAGCTAATTTGCCTACAAACATCATAATAATAATCTGGCCACTCGGTGTATGTTCCTGAGGAGGTTCTTTCAATAATTCGGTGCCTTATACACGTTCGGCTAAATTTAAGTTTGGGGTCTTTGTAAGTTATTCTGGGTATTATATGCGAAATTAGGAACTGAATGTTTAACCAGTTTGGTTTGATGGCAGCAATCTTTATATGAGACGGAGTGGGTGGTGTGTAAGTGGGACCTGTAATCATTTTTTCCCAGTCAAATAGTGTTTTTTCAATCCTCTTACCACTGCAATAAGTAACGTGGCCGCTTGGAGTAGTGTGCGTGCGTGATACCTTGTTTTAAAGTTCATCTGCCATTCTCGTGTGCAGTAGAATTATTTAGGGGGCACTATAAAAAGACCCATTAATTCAGGTAAGTCGCCAGGATCGCTTCTGTTGTAAAGCCGACAGCCGGCTCTACAAGTTTAAACAGAGTCCCGGCGGCAAAAGTCACCGGGAGTCTGTTTAAACAGCCCCGATGCTGGCGACGTACACTGTACGTCGTCAGTCACGAAGGGGTTAATAAGAAATCATAGATGATACTGTGCCTACTGTTTTCTATGGTTCTACCATATTCATTTTCTAGACAGTACAACCTTTGCATCCAGTCTAATGTATATTTCTATTCATTGTATTCACAGAACATGAGTGCTGGTGTGTCAGCTTTGCTGGAGGACTTGGAGGATGATGAGGATGATGATGATTCAATGCCCTCTCTCTCCCCTCAGTCATCTTTTAATCGTAGTCCTATGGAAGGATCAGATGCAGAACCTATGGAAGGATCAGATGCTGAACTTCAACTACCTGGTCTGACTAAATTTTCTCCTACCAGAAGTGCATTACAGGCACGATCACCCACAAACAAAGATTTCGGACAAACTGGAACTCATAAGCCTCAGATTACCATAACTACTGCAGAGTTCTCTCCTCCCAGATGTTCTAGCTCTCTGGACCATTCAAGCAAATGGCAAAGCCCACAATGCCTTGATATGCCTGAACAGTGGCATACAGTAACACCTAAAAGAACTCTTGATCTCTTTGAGGACACAGAGGACCATCCAAGTGAAAAGAGGCCTTGCCTGGAGAACGGCACAGCTCCTGGATGTCACACAGAGAAGTTAATGGAACTGGAAGAGACTCTTCATGGGAAAAAGATGCAGGAGGAGGAGGACCGGCTTCTGGCTCTAAAGCTACAAAAGCTGTTAGACAAAGAGGTGAAACAAGTCAGCAGACAGAAGGGTTCCCCAGATGCGTATACACTGCGCCCTAAAAGATCCGCTCCACAGCAGGAGCCATTAGAGTCTACACCATTGAAAAGGACCGCTTCGAGGGACAGTACAGGAAAAAACAGTTCTGAACATGGGGAATCCTCTGATGAAAATAAAAAACCTGCCTCAAAAAAGTGCATTCAGTTCCCTCCAGGAGGAGGTAGACGTACAAGGAAAACTTCTGAACAGCCCTCATCACCTAATGGGGTAAAAATCCTGAAGCCAAGTAACAAACAGCAAACTATACTTGACATGTTTCAAAAATCTACAAGAAAGTAACTTAAATAAAACGTTTGCGTCATGAACTATGGCAGACCGTTCGTTTTTAATCACAATCTTATTCTAAGATTGAATATGGATTTCTTGTATTCTATGCATGGTATCTACATGTAAGACCTCCTAGTCTAGACATCCACAAGCCCTGAGACAGTCTTTTTAAGAAGGGCTTCTAGCTTTGGTATGAGTTTGTGTTTTTTTTTTTCTCTCCAGACTGCGTATGCAAAATGTTATTTTTCAGTAACACCATTAACAGTTCATAGAAGCACTTCCAGTTAATGAAAGCCGATTGCTATTAGCTGCAAAGCTGCTTTAGCTTACATTTCTTTGCTACAGTTTTACTCCTGATGAATTTTGCACATATATCAAGTGCTGTTTTTCCACTGACTCATTAAAGCGTTCTTGCACTAAAATGCAAAGCCTGTGTTTGCGGCGGCCCCCCATCCTCGTTAACAAAACACTGTATTATGGAAAAAACACATTGAAAGAAAATGCATTAAAAATACCCTAATCTTGGGTTATCGTCGTTTCCTTTTGCTGATGTCAATGGGCCTCAGAGCGATTTTGGGTAAACTCTGGATCCCAGTTCTCACGAGAGGATACCACAACACTATACAGAAGCATGTTCTCGCAGAATTTGGGATCCTCAACTTTCCCAGAATCTCTCAACAATGAGTATTCATCAATGTTGCCCTTGCCTAAGCAGCCCACCAGAAGCATGGGAGTAAGGCAAGTCACTTTTTTTTTTTTTTTTTTTAATGATCATTTCAAAGTGTGTTTTTCTTTTTTATTTCCATAATGCAGCGTTATGAAAGACTTTGCCTTTTAGTGCAAAGAGGAACTCCAGGAATAAACTAAATTAACCTTGCAGTGCAGGTACAGCCCCACTGCTCATTTTGCTCTAGGACATGGGTAGGCAAACTCTGGCCCTCCCAGCTGTGGTGCAACTACAAGTCCCATGAGGCATTGCAAGACTCAAGGCAGGACTCCCAGAGGCAGATGCATGATGGGATTTGTAGTTTCACCACAGCTGGATGGCTGGAGTTTGCCTTCCCCTGGTCTAGGGTATGGATTAAAGAAGATACACTTTGCCTGATCCTCTATCCTGCCTGGCTGCTACACCGGTCCCCATAGCCTTCTCCCCGGCCCCCCCTAGGCTCTGGCAGTCTAAGCCCCGATGACGTTGTCACATCTAATGCAGGTCCAATCACTTGCATTAGACATAAGGACACTAAATGACATACCACAGCTGGAGTGGAGGAGGAGAGAGATGATCTGCTGCAGGACCCGAGGATCAGCTGAACATTTCTTCTTTATCCCAGCCCCTAGACCAAAAGAACAGCTATCCCTTGCAATGTGGGGGTAGCCCACTGCAAGGGTTCATTTTGGTACCAGCTATATTCTTTAAATATGCCCAGCGAGGGTAAGTGCCTTTTTATAAAGTACTGTTGTATTTCAGTCAAATGTAAACTTTCTTTTGTGCAAGCCACCTTCTGGTTCTGTTGGGTCTATGTATGTATGTTTTACCGGAACATGAGTTTTTGAGCGCTTGTACTGTATTATTGCTGGATTCTTGTTTGTATGTGTGTATATATATATATATATATATATCTATATATAGATATATATATCTGTAAATGAATAGTAATACTTCTAGGATTATATTATTGCCTAGTACAAAATGAACTTCTGTACTCTGTTCCATTATAATGTAGATATATGCAGTCTTTAGTTTCAGGTATACAGAGAGGCAATTAAATGCTATTCATTTTTATGGATTCATTACTCTACAGTCACTACTTTCCACAGATTGCTCGGTTATTGTTTTGACTGCTGTAGTGGTATTGGCTTGGCAGTCACATACAAACATGCACAGTTGCTGCCTTGTGCTGTATTTAAAAGGAAATAACACTGTTTTTTTTCTTCCTTCACTAATGCTGGTACCAGGGATCTGAAACCAAAATGTATCTGCTTGATTTGGTGTAGCATGAACAGTATGCAGGCTCACATTCATTGAAAGTAAGGATGTTCAGATACCAGTCCTGATACTCGCCATTTTCATGAGAACTACCAGGGTTGCAGAAGTTGCAGCTGGGACCAGGCTCTGGCGCTCCATCACTGTCCTGAAATCATTTGTTTGCATTATTTTAGAACAACTGTCACATGACAACAAAAATGTATCAGTACTTGTATCTGTAAGTACTTGGACAAGTATCAGTACTTGTACAACTGGTATCGGTGCATCCCTTTTATATTTATGAAAAAAAAATAATGCATTAAAGCAGAGATGTACAAACCCCAGGAGCTCCGTGTGCTCCTTACAATAACAGCTGCCTCCTAACTTCTGAATTTTCCTCTAGTCTAGTCCTGGAGCTGGAAAAGTATCTGTACTTGTACTTGTACCGAGTACGGTACTTGGTATCTGAACATCCCTAATTGAAAGCTACCTGTATTTACAGAGGATGTCTTCCTGATTTTGTGATGTAGATTTAACAGAAATATTTGAAAGTGACTTTGTTCAAGACAAACATCAGAGCTTCCATAACAAGTTTTATACACTTGATATATTTTTTTCTTTGGAATTTAAAATTCCAACAAATATGATTGCTGGGCAGTTTGCTGTTGTTGGATTTGTCTAAGTACACATCATATCATGGCCTTGAACAAAAAAAGCAACTCCAGTGTTTAAGTATGTCTTTAACTACCTTCCGTCCATGGCCGTTTGGGAACGGCCGGACGGACGTCTGCTAGGAGCGGGAGGGCGTCTTGAGACGTCCTCCCCCTTCTCGTGTGCGGCACTCAGCGCGCACACGAGAGGGAAACCTGTAAGCATGTAAACAGCCACTCCTGGCCAGGAAGGGGGTGAAACACCATGGCCTTTAAGTGGTTAAAAGCAGACTTCCGGTCAAATGAAATCTTAACCCTTGTAGTGGGGCTACCCCTGCACTGCAAGGGGTAAGTCCTCATTTGGTCTGGGGAGCTAAAATAACAAACCTTTTTATATACACCTGAGCCACGATCCCAGCTGGCTCCTACACCGCTCCCTACTGCCTGTCTGCTCTGCTCCAGCGATGGAGAGTTCCTTGGAGTCCTCATATCATATACGCTGTATAGAAGGTGATGACTCACTGGAGCAGAGAGAGAGCAAGGCAAGAAGCGGTCTAAGAGCAAGCTGGGATCATAGTTCAAGCTATGATATTACTTTTACCATAGAGTATTACTTTTTTTTTCCCGCTTCCTAGACAAAACTGTATACTGAGCTTAGGGTGATGGGAGGACGCTAGTATATGTCCCCCCGTTACCCTAAGGAGAACTATGGGGAAAAACACTGACCCCGTAGTTCTCCTTTTAACCCTTGCAGTGTGAGGGTAGCCCCACTGCAGGAGTTGAGATTTGATTTGCCCAGAGTTCTCCTTTAAGGTTGCAGTGGCCTATAGTCACATGGGAATGATGACTTTTTCTGCCAAACACTATGTACAACAACATAATGAAGTCATTCTTATGCGGCTCTTTTTGTGATTTACTTAAACATAAATTTGTGTAGTCTTCTTTTTACTTGATATCGGCTTCTTGACATTCTCAGGCATGTGCTGTGAAAACATTAATGTTGGGAATGCACAGCTGAATCTGTACCTAATTCTTGGAACCTGATGTCAAACAACAGCTTTGGGTTCTGTCATAGTAAACGCATACAGCCATGAGGTGCATTCACAAAATAAACCTTCTGCCTGCAGCCACCTCTGAGTCTGAAGATGGTGTCCCTCTCTCTAATACCTTACTTGTCTTACAATTGCAGTATTAGAATACATTGATTACAATATTTATATATACCATTATTAAGTTAACTGATGCTTCCAAGTTTGTTCTAGGCTGCAGTAACTTCAGGTCATAAAAATGTTAATTATTAATAAATGATTCCCCTAAAAGAGCACATCAACCGAGATTTTTTGTTGTTGTAAATTTCATCACTCGTTGGTACAATCTCCTAAGAATGTTAAATGTACCGAGTCAAAGCAAAAATTCTGCTTTTAAAAGGTAATGTTGGAAATGGGCATTTTGTGAACTGTTCTGCATACTCATTCCAGGGCAGAGAAAGTGAAGCTGTTCAGCTCTCCTGAAGGTAGTCACTGCGCTGAAAATGGCACGTGGTTTTTGGTCAGGGTATTTGTTTTAACAAACATATTTTATTTTTTACCGATTCCTTAAGATTTGCAGATTATATGTTTTTCTCTTTCTCATGTGTTATCTTTGGTGACCTGAGATAAAGGTGTGGCAGCCATCTCTGGCTCATTATTGATTAAAATGGAGGTACAATTTAGGTGGAGCGGGTGTTCATACTCATCTTGACCTCCCAGACAATATGGGTTCTGTACCTTTCCCTAATATGACCTAAGTATACAAGTGAAGAGGTACCAACCTATAACCACTTACGGCGGCTGACAAATGCATTTGGTACCTTTTTACAGTGCCATAAAACAATGCTTCAATCCTCCTAAAAAGTTCACCCCGGATGTCAACTGGTTAAAGGATAACTATGGGGTCAGTGTTTTTCCCCATAGTTCTCCTAAGGGTCTCACGGGAGGACACAAACTAGCGTCCTCCTGTGACCCAAAGCTCAGTATACCGAGATGCCAGAGCCAGAACAGATCCTGACAATTATGTCTGGATCCACCCAGCTGCGTGAGTGACAGCTGGCCCTGCCTATCTAGAGGCAGAGCCAGCTGTACCCGCCCCCTCCCCCGTCCGTTCCGCCAGTCAGTGTTGGAGGATCGGACAGGTAAGGGGGGAAATCCCTACGGGGAGCCGTGAGTGACAGTCACGGCTCTCGGCAGGGACAGGATTGAGAAGTGAGCGAGCGCCGGTATGTGTTCGCTCACTTCCCGATCTATTGAGCCGACCTGTGACAGTCTCATTGTCACCTCGTCGGCCAGAACTATGAGGCTGAGTGATTTTCACTCACCTCATAGTTCTCCTTTAATAGCAATTGTCTAATGTACATCTTCATGCCTTGGCTATGTCATGGAGTAAAGCAATGGCCGCATGAATAGAAATAGATTGGTTGGTTCCCCTACAAACGATTAGAAATATTTGGATCATAGTGTCAATTTAAACTGTTTCCTGGAGTCAGTCAGCCTATTTAAATGAAGACAAGTAGTCACGCTGTTGCTTGGTAACATTGTGTGCACAACACTGAACATGGACCAGAGCAAGCAAAGGTGACAGTTGTCTGAGGAGATCAGAAAGAAAATGATACACCAGCATGTCCAAGATAAAGCCGATAAGACCATCTGCAAGCAGCTTAATGCTCCTGTGAGGTGCGTGGGAGTGTAGAAAACCTCACTATTTTCACCAGGTGGTCCAGCCTATAGCACTTCCTGTCTTAGGGTGGCTCCACTATTGGACAGCAGCATGGTCACCCTATAGAGATGGTAGTGTTACATGCACTAGCAGATTTATATAGACTTGACTAACAAAGAACTCTGTGCAGAAAAAAGTTGACCCTTACAGTGGAGCTACCCCCCCCCCCCCCCACACTGCAAGGGTGCAGTGCTCATTTTGGTCTAGGGTGTAAAATAAAAAATATATTCACCTTATCCTCGGTCCTGCTTGGCTGCTAGACTGGTCCCTGCAACCTCTTCTCCTCAAGGGCCCTGGCAGTCTAAAAGCCAGTGACGTTATTACGTCTATACAATCTAGACCCTTGGTTCTCAACTGGTGGGTCATGACCCAAAAGTGGGTCGCAAACCTATGTTTTTAGTGGGTCACCGCATGCCTTCCACTTTTCTAGGTGAGAGGCTCCTCAACCTCCACCTAGCGCAGCACTGTCAGTTCTCACGCCATGCAGCCATTCAAAATATGCTGCCCGGTGCCAAGTGTCAACTTGAGGTAGGGTGGGCTGCAGTGCGACTTGGGTCGCGACTTAATGACCGAGGACAAATGTGGGTCCTGAGGTTACATAGGTTGAGAACCACTGATCTAGACATTTATGTTGTGGAGGGACATTCCACAGCTGTGCCAGGGGGGTGAGCAGTCCGCAGACTTTTTATTTCATGGATTCTTATTTAATGCTAACGTTTATTAAGTAGTTACAGCAGTTTTTTTTTGTTTTTTTTGTGTTTTGTTTTTTTTTCCATTTTTGTGATGAAGGTTTTACATAAATGAATAAAGCTGACCATTGTAAGCACCCCTGTCAGTGTTAAATGGTTTGTCTCAATCCTCTATCTGTCACTTTTGCCAGACAGCTTGGCATGTTAAAGGAAGTTGAAAACTAGACTTGCTGGCCGGATCACCAGGTGAAAACAAAGCCTACGACAAGAGAACTAATGCAGCCACAACCTCTAAGGATCGCTTTAGGACAGGGGTAGCAAACCTCCAGCCCTCCAGCTGTGGTGGAACTACAAATCCCATGAGGCATTGCAAGATTCTCACAGCCACAGACATGACTCCCGAAGAGAGATGCATCATGGGATTTGTAGTTTCACCACAGCTGGAGGGCCAGAGGTCTGCTATCCCTGCTTTAGGATTAAGTTTTTTATTTTAACTATACTTTAAAAAAAGTGGAATAAGTTCTACTTTAAGGGATGGTGCATCTGAGTGTTAAGTGAAGAACATGCTTTGTGTGATGTTCTATTGACTCAGCCAATACAGCCCTTCAATCTTGGCTGTATTATTGGGCTCTAATGCTGGGTACTACCCTGTTTCCCCGAAAATAGGACCTACCCCGAAAATAAGACCTAGTACTATTTTGGAGAATTGCTAAAATATAAGACCTACCCCGAAAATAAGACCTAGTTGTGACCATTTTCAGGGCCGGTGGTGGCATAAGGGGGAACATGACGAGCCGCAGAAGAGGCGTGAGAGAATCAGCAGTGCCAATGAAGCCAGCGCTAGAGGAAGCGAGGCGGCAGCGGAGGGAGCAGAGCCGCATAAGCCAATGCTTCCTCTATAGTGTCAGCTCCTGTCACAGGCGGAGTGATACCAAATGCACTCTGCCTGTGAGGAATCGATAGTGAAAGTGCACTTCACTCATTCTGGCCAGAGATTGGTTACCAAATTGCTCTTGGAAAGGTAAGGCACCCCTGATTGCCCTGATCACTCTATTCTTAATTTTGCCATTTTGGATTATTTGATTTGGATATGGATTTGGATTAACTTTGGCTTGTTGTACATAAAAAAAAAAAAATAAGACCTACCCCGAAAATAAGACCTAGTGTGTTTTTTTGAGCCCAAAAAAATATAAGACAGTGTCTTATTTTCGGGGAAACACGGTAGGAACACAGGCAGCCAACTGTACCCCCTCCAAGCACCTCTTTGATGTCTGCTGATATATTAGATCCCTAAGCACAGACAATCAAAGATGGTGGTGTTGGGGGAAGGGGAGTAAGACCAGCACTACAATGGAGGATTAGGTAAAATGAGGGAAAAAGCCTTCGTTCCTCTAACCAGTGCTGAAACATCAGCTTTTCTTTGCTGCCTGTTTTCTTATTGGGGGTCATTTCCTTCACTCTGAAATCAGTGATATTAGCCACCTGGTAAATCTCCCCAACAGGAACACATCCACCACGTGCATTCTGCACAATAACACCTCTATACACTGTATGTAGCAATATTAACATGAACCCTATCGCTAAACTAATTCTGTAAACCTAGTAAATGGCACTAAATGAGCCGATGTTTATCCTGATAAAGTCTCCCATTATATTCCTAGTGTTAAAGCTGAACTCCGGGACAAGCAAATACAGTAATACCTCGGTTCACAAACACTTCTGTTCGCAAACAATTAGGTTGCCGAACAGGAAGTTCTAGCAAAATTTTGCCTCCGTTCGCAAACTCTGCATCAGGTGACGAACACGACCGCGGCTATCTTCCGCGCTCTGACACGTGGTCGTCGCTTCCTGTAGTCGAGCAACAAGGTATGGACACCGGCACTCCAAAGGTAGAAGTACGTCTATTTATTGACGCACGTGCAAAACATGCTCATTGCTGTATTTGCACGTGTGTCGATAAATAGACGTACTTCTACCTTTGAAGTGGCGGTCTCCATACCTTTTTGTATTACTGGATGGTAGCCATCCGTCGACTGCCGATGCACCCAACCATTCTTGTTACGGATAAGCGGACAGGAGTGCAATGGGTATATGGATAGTAGTTTCCTGTAGTCATGATCGCGGTTGCAGACAGAGCTGTGCACACTTACTGGGAAGCTTTTTTGTGTGCTTTGTAGCACAGTACTGTACAGTATTACTGTATTCAATCCAGCATGGCTCCCAAGAAAGTGCAGAGCAAGCATGGTGGTAAAAAGAAAGCGCAGAGCGTTAATGAAGGTGACAAGAACGTGCAGAGCGGTAATGAAGGTAACCAGAAAGTGCAGAGCAAGCATGGTGGTAAAAAGAAAGCGCAGAGCGTTAATGAAGGTGACAAGAACGTGCAGAGCGGTAATGAAGGTAACCAGAAAGTGCAGAGCAAGCATGGTGGTAAAAAGAAAGCGCAGAGCGTTAATGAAGGTGACAAGAACGTGCAGAGCGGTAATGAAGGTAACCAGAAAGTGCAGAGCAAGCATGGTGGTAAAAAGAAAGCGCAGAGCGTTAATGAAGGTGACAAGAACGTGCAGAGCGGTAATGAAGGTAACCAGAAAGTGCAGAGCAAGCATGGTGGTAAAAAGAAAGCGCAGAGCGTTAATGAAGGTGACAAGAACGTGCAGAGCGGTAATGAAGGTAACCAGAAAGTGCAGAGCAAGCATGGTGGTAAAAAGAAAGCGCAGAGCGTTAATGAAGGTGACAAGAACGTGCAGAGCGGTAATGAAGGTAACCAGAAAGTGCAGAGCAAGCATGGTGGTAAAAAGAAAGCGCAGAGCGTTAATGAAGGTGACAAGAACGTGCAGAGCGGTAATGAAGGTAACCAGAAAGTGCAGAGCAAGCATGGTGGTAAAAAGAAAGCGCAGAGCGTTAATGAAGGTGACAAGAACGTGCAGAGCGGTAATGAAGGTAACCAGAAAGTGCAGAGCAAGCATGGTGGTAAAAAGAAAGCGCAGAGCGTTAATGAAGGTGACAAGAACGTGCAGAGCGGTAATGAAGGTAACCAGAAAGTGCAGAGCAAGCATGGTGGTAAAAAGAAAGCGCAGAGCGTTAATGAAGGTGACAAGAACGTGCAGAGCGGTAATGAAGGTAACCAGAAAGTGCAGAGCAAGCATGGTGGTAAAAAGAAAGCGCAGAGCGTTAATGAAGGTGACAAGAACGTGCAGAGCGGTAATGAAGGTAACCAGAAAGTGCAGAGCAAGCATGGTGGTAAAAAGAAAGCGCAGAGCGTTAATGAAGGTGACAAGAACGTGCAGAGCGGTAATGAAGGTAACCAGAAAGTGCAGAGCAAGCATGGTGGTAAAAAGAAAGCGCAGAGCGTTAATGAAGGTGACAAGAACGTGCAGAGCGGTAATGAAGGTAACCAGAAAGTGCAGAGCAAGCATGGTGGTAAAAAGAAAGCGCAGAGCGTTAATGAAGGAGACAAGAATGTGCAGAGTGTTAATGAAGGTGACACGAACGTGCAGAGTGTTAATGAAGGTGACAAGAACGTGCAGAGTGGTAATGAAGGTAACCAGAAAGTGCAGAGCATGCATGGTGGGAAAAAGAAAGTGCAGAGTGGTAATGAAGGTGCTTGTTGAGGAGCATTCCACTGAGGAAGAAAGGGAGGGGGTTAGCAGTGATGTGATAAAATCCATTATGGAAAAATGGAATGAGTGCCAGGATTTCTTTGAGAAGCACCACCCCAACATAACTGTAACGAACAGAGTCTTGAATATGATGAACGATAACGTGGTCTCTCATTTCCGGAGGGTTCTGCAGCGCACGAAAAGACAAGTGACAGACAGATTGTTCGCCAAAATCGACCCTGCAGCTAAGAGACAAAGAACAGAGGAAACCCCTGAAGGAGATCTCCCCAATGTCCTTATGGAGGGGGACTCTCTCCCTCCACACAATAACCTCCTCTCCACCCACCTTCCTGTCCTCCATGCCAGATGTTGCCCCAAGAAAGGTTAGTGTTCACTCTGTTCATACTGTACTTGGTTTCATATTTTTGTGGTTAACATTTTTTTTTACATATGGTTCAGAACGGATTAACCTCATTTACATTGAACCTTCTCAAAAAATTTGATTCTGTTCGCGACCAAAATCGGTTCCTGACCACGTTCGTTGGGGTCAGAACGGATTAACCTTATTTACATTGAACCTTATGGGGAAATTTGATTCGGTTTACGACCAGAATCATGCAACCAATTAAGTTTGTGAACTGAGGTACCACTGTTTTGTCAAAATACAAGAGACGTGTATTCTTCTTGAATCTTGGAGAGCTTTCCGGTCACTGCTGTGCTCTGGCAAAGCACCTTGTCCCCATGTTGATGAGAACAACGGCCTCTTCTCCACAACCCTGGTATCT